>NC_064626.1:304905995-305209025 GCF_023864275.1 Schistocerca cancellata
TAATAGCAATACCAAACAAAAGTAGTTACAATACCCTTTGTACCATGAATGATCAAAATCATATTCAGGAAATTAATATATGGAAAATGTTTAAATAATAGAATAATATAGATTCAGGAAATTAATATATGGAAAATGTTTGGATAAAAGAATAATATATTTCATTCTCACATGCAAATGGTAGGAATCTTGAGCCTAATTAACAAAATATAGATAACTGATGATGTAGCATTGTTAGAATGCTTATTTCTGCAATTTCAATATTAATGTGATTTTTATGGGTTAAGAAAATGTCTTAAACTTGTTCTAGCAAAGTAGGGAATATTATACAGTGTTTGATAATGTTGTTTAACTATTTCATATTATATATTATTTTTGCATTATTATAACCAGTAGTACATTGTAGAAAGAAGATAAATACTCAGCCTCGAGTGTTGGTAGGGAGATGAGGACAAATTGGTGCATACAGTTGATATAAGTTCTTGGTGCATGATTCAGGTTTGGTTATACAATATAGCAACCCTTGTGTTGGACATTGTCTAAAACAGGATATTAGAACAGTGCAGTGACGGATTATTTCAGAGTGTTAAACAGTTTGAGTTAATACCGCAAAACGCAGAATGATATGTGACTTTATATTCATACTTTGTTGAGTATTAGTGTTGGACAATGCAATGGACCTCACACACGCATTAAATTACGGCATCTGGACTGCCAGTGTAATATCGGTTAGCTGTAGTAGTAAAAACGAGGCTTATTACACTGAAGATTGATCATGAGCTCAAAAGATACAGGTTTTAAAGTGAATAAATCTACATACTTACTTTACTTCAGTTGTGGCCTACATCACTGTAGTGAAAACCATTATGGTATCCTGTATTTATTGAACAAGCATATTTTAGCTCATGTATGCAGTCGTCGAGGGACACCGAAGGCAAAATATTCACAGGTATTTAAACCATTTTTTAACTCCTCACTAATCAATGGGACATTACAACCTCACTGAGTATGATACCTATGAGCATGCTTTTTGAGTACAATACGTATGAGTCTAAAAAAAAGACCTTAATATGCTCTGACAGCATCAGCAAATTAAAAATAACGATAAATGCAGCTGCTTGCTTTATCTTTGCTACATTTTGTTGCACTTCCTGTTCTGTTTTTGGTTCTTGAATGTTATTGCCACCAGGTCCCTACAGGGGGGGGGGGGGGGGGAACACTTTTTCTCAAATCTGGATTTTTGTTGAGTACGTTGGCTCATGTAACTGCCAAGAAGTTTTGTGATTTGTACATCCTCAGCTTGCAGAGATGAATATATTTCATGATGTAATGTTCTGTATCTGAGTTGTTTCATGGATTTAAGGGTTCCAGGGATACATTTTAGATTTTCAAATGAGCCACCTTCTAATTAACAAAAACTTTCATAATGTGTCGTGAGGAGGGCTGATAATACAAATGTGTCTTAAACACAGCTCCTAATTAAGTCCCAGTTCCATAATGAAGAAAACAATGCTCTGCTATAATCACAATACATATAATAAATGAAATTTCAGTGCTTTGTAGTTAGTGATCAGATCATCTATTTAAGAAATACAGGGTGATGATAATAAAAGTTCCTGTTTCGAAGCATCGTAAAAAAAGCATAAATAAATAAAAATAATCACTGCTCAGAATGTCTTCAAATCTCAATGGAATTTAAGAAGGGGGCACAATATAGAAACAAAACAAATTTAACAACAATTTTCCACTAGATAACACTGTAAGCAGCATAATATGCAAAATAAAAGACACAGGGTACACGGCTGTTCCTCAGTTTGCGTCTGAGATACCTGGTGAGACTGTCTCAATGCAGGGTCATATGCTGTTGGTAAAGCTCTTTTACAAGAATGGTGAATGTGCACAAGTAGCTCTGCAGAAGCTCTAGACCCTCAAGTTTTCAAAAAGGCATTGCTCCGATGTCCACGAAAGGTCTGGAGTTAAAGATTACAGAATTTGAAGTGACAGGTCTTTTGAAGTACAGTACAGAAGTGGAAAACAACTGATATGACATCTGCAGAAGATATGGCCTCAGCATTGCAGAAGGGGTTGAGCAGCGATATGCAAACACACAGTGTATGGGGAATCATCGAAACTTTAGACATGCCAGTGAGCATGGTTCATAAAATCCAACTAAATCTCCTGCATTGCTAGTCATACAAAATTACCCATGTTTAAGAGTAGCTTTCCAATGGCCTGCCAGAAGACAAACATTTTCTCTGGACTTCCTTGTTCGTATGGAAGTGGACAATGACTGGCCATGGAACATTCTGTGACAGAGGAAGCGCATTTCCATCTCCAAGGTCATGTCAACACACAGAATTGTAGAATATGGCCAACAGAAAATCCACTTGCACATCAACCAGTACCACTTCATACTGAAAAAGTAACTGTTTGGTACAGGTTGACTTCATTATTTATTGTTGTTGTTGTTGTTGTGGTCTTCAGTCCAGAGACTGGTTTGATGCAGCTCTCCATGCTACTCTATCCAGTGCAAGCTTCTTCAAGTACCTACTGAAACCTACATCCTTCTGAATCTACTTAGTGTATCCATTTCTTGGTCTCCCTCTACGATTTTTACCCTCCAAGCTTCCCTCCAATACTAAATTGATGACCCCATGCTTCCTCAGAACATGTCCTACCAACTGATCCCTCCTTCTACTCAAGTTGTCCCACAAATTACTCTTCTCCCCAATTCTATTCAGTACCTCCTCATTTGTTAAATGATTTCCCCATCTAATCTTCAGCATTCTTCTGTAGCACCACATTTTGAAAGTTTCTATTCTCTTCTTATCTAAACTATTTATTGTCCATGTTCACTTCCATACATGGCTACACTCCATACATATACTTTCAGAAAAGACTTCCTGACACTTAAATCTATACTCAATGTTAAAAAAAAACTTCTCTTATTCAGAAACGCTTTCCTTGCCAGTGCCAGTCTATATTTTATATCCTTGCTACTTCGACCATCATCAGTTATTTTGCTCCCCAAATAGCATAATTCATCTACTACTTTAAGTGTCTCATTTGCTAAACTAGTTCCTTCAGCATCATCTGATTTAATCCGACTACATTCCATTATCCTCGTTTTGCTTTTGTTGATGTTCATCTTATATATTCCTTTCAAGACATTGTCCACTCTGTTCAACTGCTCTTCCAGGTCCTTTGCTGTCTCTGACAGTATTACAATGTTGTCAGCAAACACAGAAGTTTTTATTTCTTCTCCTTGGATTTTAATTCCTGCTCCAAATTTTTCTTTTTTTTTCCTTTACTGCTTGCTCAATATACAGCCTGAATAACATTGGGGATGGGCTACAACCCTGCCTCACTCTCTTCCCAACCACTGCTTCCCTTTCATGCCCCTCAACTCTTATAACTGCCATCTGGTTTCCGCACAAATTGTAAATAGCCTTTTGCTCCATGTATTTGACTCCTGCCACTGTCAAAATTTGAAAGAGAGTATTCCAGTCAACATTGTCAAAAGCTTTCTCTAAATCTACAAATGCTAGAAACATAGGTTTGCCTTTCCTTAATCTATCTTTTAAGATAAGTCATAGGGTCAGTATTGCCTCATGTGTTCCAATATTTCTTCTACCAGTTTTTTTCATTTGTCTGTAAAGCATTTGTGTTAGTATCTTGCTGCCGTGACTTATTAAACAGATAGTTCGGTAATTTTCACACTTGTCAACACCTGCTTTCTTTGGAATTCGAATAGGTCTTTCAGTGCTCTGTCAAATTCTTCACGCAGTATCATATCTCCCATTTCATCTTCATCTATGTCCTCTTCCATCTCAATAATATTGGCTCAAGTACATTGCCCTTGTATAGACCCTCTGTCCACTCCTTCCACCTTTCTGCCTTCCCTTCTTTGCTTAGAACTGGTTTTCCATCTGAGTTCTTGATAGTCATACAAATCGTTCTCTTTTCTCCAAAGGTCTCTTTAAATTTCCTACAGGCAGTATCTACCTTACCCCTAGTGATATATGTCTCTACATCCTTATGTTTGTCCTCTAGCCATCCCTGGTTAGCCATTTTGCACTTGTTGTCGATCTCATTTTTGAGATGTTTGCATTCCATTTTGCTGCTTCATTTACTGCATTTTAATATTTTCTACTTTCATCAGTTAAATTTAATATGTCTTCTGTTACACAGGGATTTCTATTAGCCCTTGTCTTTTTACCTAGTTGATCCTCTGCTGTCTTCACTATTTCATCTCTCAAAGCTACCCATTCTTCTTCTACTGTATTTCTTTCCATCACTCTTGTCAATCATTTCCTAATACTCTCTCTGAAACTCTCTACAGCCTCTGGTTCTTTCAGTGTATCCAGGTCCCATCTCTTTAAATTCCCACCTTTTTGCAGTTTTTTCAATTTTAATCTACAGGTCATAACCAATAGATTGTGGTCAGAGTCCACATCTGCCCCTGGAAATGTCTTACAGTTTAAAACTTGGTTCCTAAATCTCTGTCTTACCATTATATAATATATCTGGAATCTTCCAGTTCCTCCAAGCCTCTTTCATGTATACAACCTTCTTTCATGATTTTTAAACCAAGTGTTAGCTATGATTAAATTATGCTCTGTGAAAAATTCTAATAGGTGGCTTCCTCTTTCATTCCTTACCCCCATTCCATATTCACCTATTACTTTTCCTTCTCTTCCTTTTCCTCCTATTAAATTCCAGTCCCCCATGACTATTAAATTTTTCTCTCCCTTCACTATCTGAATAATTTCTTGTACTTCATCATACATATCTTCAATCTCTTCGTCGTCTGCGGAGCTAGTTGGCATATATACTTGTACCACTGTGGTAGGTCTGGGCTTCATGTCTGTCTTGGCTACAATAATGCATTCACTATGCTGTTCATAGTAGCTTACCTGTGCCTCTATTTTTTATTCATTATTAAAACTACTCCTGCATCACCACTATTTGATTTTGTATCTATAACCCTGTATTCACCTGACCAGAAGTCTTGTTCCTCCTGCCACCAAACTTCACTAATTCCCACTATATCTACCTTTAATCTATCCATTTCCCCTTTTAAATTTTCTAACCTATGCCCAATTAAGTGATCTGACATTTCACATTCTGATCCGTAGAACGCCAGTTTCATTTCTCCTGATAACAATGTCCTTCTGAGTAGTCCCCAACTGGAGATCGGAATGGGGGACTATTTTACCTCTGGAATATTTTACCCAAGAGGACACCATCATGATTTACCCATACAGTAAAGGTGCTTGCCCTCAAGAACAATTACAGCTGTAGTTTCTCCTTGCTTTCGGCCATTCGCAGTACCAGCACAGAAAGGCTGTTGTGGTTAATGTTACAAGACCAGGTCAGTAAGTCATCCACACTGTTGCCCCAGCAACTACTGAAAAGGCTGCTGCCCCTTTTCAGAAACCACAAGTTTGTCTGGGCCTCTCAATAGATACCCCTCCATTGAGGTTGCACCTACGGTATGGCTATCTGTATTGCTGAGGCACACAAGCCTCCCCACCAACGGCAGGGTCCATGGTTCATGGGGGAGCTAGAAAGTTTCAAGGAGATATGTCACTCGAAAATGCTATGAGTGTCTTTTGCACTCCAACATCATTCCACCCTTTCAGCAGCATGGGTTTGTGGGCAGGATCATTTATACACAACATCACTCATTCACACATTGCACAGTCAGTGAAACAGCTGATACAGAGGCTTTTGTGAATGCTAGCATTATCGGCCATCTTTTCCTATAGCTGGCCATTCAGATCACCTGATCTTAATCTGCATGATTTCTGGCATGTGGTTATCTGAAAAATGCTGTGTTCAGTGCTCCAATTACAAATGTAGCAGAACTGAAAGCATGCATTGTGCAACACATCCTGTTGTGGGTAATGCTGTTTCTCAGTTTCAACTTCTGACAGAAAATGGTGGACAGAATATTGAACATGTTTTGCACCAGTCTCATGACAATTAGAAACCAATGTCATTGTTGCTTTTTATGCAATTTTTGACCTCAGGACAATAAAAAATCAATTTTATTGCTGCTTTTTATGTGGTTTTTTGTCTCAGCCCAATTAAAAATTGAGTTTTTGGTGTCAGTACTGTTAAAAACCAATTTTTCCCATCCCATTCGGTACAATCTTCCAAAGCGGATGCTCTTACCTAATTAACAGTGCCACATTTGTTGAAATCCAGATGTGTGGGGTCATGCACACTGCACAGTATGGTTGATTTAATGTGCAACTCACATCAAGCCATCATATAATGATTTGTCTATCATTTGTAAACCTGAATCATTTATGTTACGAAAATTTCTGTTAAATTTTCCTGTTTATATAACTCCCCCACCCCTCCCCCCCTCTTTCCTCAATAACATTCCATTCAAATTTGATGTCATTCTGAGCAGTGGTTCTTTCTTTTATGAGTTTTGAAACTGGAACTTCGATTATAATCACTCTATACTTTTGTGCAATACAATGAAGCTTTGAAATCTATGAGTTTCCTATGAGGTGATTGTAGCTGTGTGGAGTTGGTAATGTTTAATACAAACAGATGTGCTTAAGTAATAATAGGACACTTCATTATGTTTCCTTTCGAATTGTTACCTAATAATCATACTGCTTCACGCGTAATTCAGTTGCTCGAGCAGAAGTGGATGAGTTAAACAGTTGAATTGAAACTGTTGTAGAATGGAATTGATATATTTCTGGACCTGAGTTCCTATTCAAAATATTATGTACTCACTCCCCTCTACAAGTCCGAGAAGTTTGTAACAGGTATTTCTGAATACCCTGTAGATCTGCCAGGAAAGACTGAAGAGTCATATCTGTTACCTGGACAGGGAGAAGATGGCAAATGATATATACGAGTTCGATAAGCTACATAACATGATAGATAGTCTGCTGTTTACGCACTTTTTTACTAAGATGCAGTCATGAGCAAATTATTCCTATGTTTTTTTAGCTTAAACATCATACTGTTTCTGTGGCTGCCACCAGAATTAAGTGACAGATTGTGACAAAGCAGGTGGGTTATTTTCAGACTAAGTTTCCCCCACTCCCCCCCTCCCCCTCCCCCTCCAGAAAAAGACAAAATTAGTGATGTCTTTGATATTGACATTTATGTGGCATGTGCACAGTGCCTTAAAATTTTGAATTTTGATTATTGACTCTGGGATCATTCAGCTTAAACTTATTATCTATCTCCTTTTGGCTATTCTAAATCCATTAGTATGGCTCAAAATCATGTTTGTTACAAAATATCAGTTTCAGATTTCATCACCATTATTCATATATAAACATATGCCTGATTACTGACTTCCTGATAAAGTAGCTAAAATGAATTCAATAGTGACAAAAATATGTTAAAAACATCTACATTCACTTAATTTTGAAATAATTAATAATTTTGTTATTGAAATAGAATCACATATTTGCGCAGACTAACCAGCATGTTCAGTAGAAATTATTACTTGATCTGGAAGTTCATGTTCAAAACCTCCACCCAATATTCAATTGCTCATAAATTTAAATCTTTAAATGTAATTTGTGAAAATCAGGCAAGCAACAATGGACAACTTTGGTTTTAGTTATTGTAAACTTATAAGAGAAGTCTGATGGGTGCCACTTTAGTTCAGTCTGTGTTGAGTTGCAAAAAGAGCAAGATCTATATCCAAAAATGTACTGCAGATGATTTAGTACAAATTACAAGTCAGAAAATGTATCAAATGTTATCTAAATTTCTGTTCCAGGAGTTTGTTCAGTGACTGAGTGACTGTTTTTAATAATTGAGTGAGAACTTGTAATTATTTTCATTGACAGTGTTAAATTTCAATAATGGCTAGAGCAAAACTGTGACAGTAGGGTCAGATTATGAATTGTGTTATTTCCAAATGATAATTATTGTGCACATATTTTTATACTGGTATGACTGTTGGATCTGAAGGACAGTACTTTTTATTAGTGACTGTGTTAATTACGTACTTCCCACATTTGAGTATTTGTGAATGATTAGTTCAGTATTAGGTTACTACACTCAAACAATACTGCAGAACAGCAATGTAGTGTAACATGGTGGCTAGTCATTTGTCTGTACTGTAATTATAGTAAATGAGATCAAGCTGGACATGAACAGTAGCTCATTCAGCATCCAAGTGGAAATAAAATGTGTGAACAATAACTTTTTTGGTCTAGATTACATTATTTATACTAGACTATTCCCACCATCAACTTTTCAGCCAGTTTCAACTGAGGCACTGCTACCAAGGCTAATTGTGCAGTTAAAAATGGGTGGGCTACGGGGTAAGTGCAGCCCTGTTTAATGAGAGGATACACTACAACTGACAAGAACTGGACTTGGTAGTAAAGAGATTACTCTGACTGCATTCGAAGATATTGTTAATATTACAGTATCACCCTGGGACTGTGTAGATGGAACTACCTGGGCATTAAGTAATTGGAGAAACAACAATAAGAGTTTGTAAAGTGAAAACTGCAACTGACACCAATTAGAAGCATGGGAAGAAGATACATCATGATGATGCAGCATGTTTAATCAAACAGAATAGATTTTGAATGCCACATTCATCTCAGTATTGGAAGGAAGGAAGATTAGAGTTCAGCATCCTGTTGATAATGGGGTCGATAGAGATTGAGTATAAGCTTGGATTAGGAAAGGAAATTGGCTGTAACCTTTTCAAAGCATCCTTCCTGGCATTTGCCTAAAGTAGCTTAGGAAAATTATTGAAAATCTAAATATGGCTGGGAAATTGAACTGTTGTCCTCCCAAATGTGCATTAATCACTTTGCCACCTCACTCGGTTAATGTTGGAGAAAGATCTGATTTTGGAACACACACAGAACATGGCTATGGACACACAACAGTTACCGTCAGATATTTTATCAGTGGACTGGAACAGGTGACATCCCAGCTCTCCAGTGATGCAGTGGAAGAATTCAGCTGGGACAAATGCTGCATTTGACTCAGTCTCCATACATGAAGTATCACCTGCCTGAAAAGAGCTCTACAAAACTTAACAGAAGGCAGGGATCTCATTGTTTTGTCTGCCAACAAGTCTTATGTCACTGCCACCAAATATAATAGTAAGATAGTTCAATTTCCCGACAATCCTGCACAACACTGATTAAATAATGACCTGACTGGCAAGAGCCAGAAGAAAATCCTCAACCTCCTCAAGAAGAATACACTTCCTCCCAATATTATTTAGATTTTGCATTACCTGATTGTTGTTCCTCCCAGACACTGTGGCCTACCAAAAATCCACAAGGATGGTGAACCCTTCGCCTTATTCTTAGTAACTACCTATTTTGTAGCTAAGCACCTTGTATCACTTCTGAGACCACATGTAGGCACCACATCTGGAACACAGAGGTTGCCTCAAGATGCTCGGACTACAACCATCAGAATTATTGACATTTTCTTTTCGTTTACAAAAGTTTCTTGGCAGTGTTCTCTAGAATTCATTGACAACACTTTTGAAGATCACTATGGTTCCTTTTAAACATGTGCTAACTTCAATACAGCTGTTATCCAGTGACAAGTACTTTGAACAAGCAAAGAGTGTTTTCATAGGAAACTCTGTCTCCTGTAGTGGCTGAACAGAAAACGGTGCAGTTGGCAGCTTTAACACTTAGCATTCATGGTACATGGGATGGCATGCTTGTGGTGTGGCCTCACTGAAAAGAAACGTTATCCACATTTCTTCACTGTTTAAATTTGCTTTATTCGAATAAAGTTTGTGGTGGAGCTGGAGAAAGATGGCTTTTATCCTTCAGCAGCAAATGTTCATTAACCATTTCACAGATGAAATACTTAATTACATCTTAGTAAGTGGTGTTATTTGTCAACAATTGTCCAAGTACAGCTGGATGTAATATTGTACCTTCACAAAGTTCTCTCATTTTTTAAATTGCATTTCAGAAGATTTCTGCTCTTCAAACTGTAATTCAAAATACTGACTTTGATGCTTACTTTTGTTACACATGTATTAGAGCACAATTAAGTATAAAATTGCCCTACTGCTATACATGTTGTCGTTAGCTATGAACAGCTGCAAGCACCCACTCCTTGATGACAACTATGTAATGCTCACTACTGGATAGTAGTCTCAAACACCACTGTGGTGTGCCACCCTACAGCATGCTTCTTGCTGCTGCCTACATTCCAGGGAAAATGTTAAATTTAAAAATCAAATACATTACAAGCTAAATTCATTTAAAAGATTAATAAAGATAATTTCTCTTTAACGTTTTGAGAAATTAAGTCTCTCTCTACAAACATCATATGTCAGTTTACTCTTGGAGAGTGTCATGAAATCGATGTCTCCATCAAAAGTGCTTTTCAGCTCTTCTTAACACACTGATGGAAAAAATTGCAACACCAAAAAATAATTAATAGAGGGTATTGAAATTTTGGGAATGCTTTTGCCTAGGTAGTCTGCCGAGCGCTGCTGGCAAGCGATATGCACTCATCCCTTATGTGGCCAATTGAGGAGCTACTTGATTGAGAAGTAGCGGCTCCAGTCACGAACCTGACTATGGCTGGAAGAGTAGTGTGTTGACCACATGCCCCTCCATATCAGAACCCAATGATGCCTGTTGACTGAGGATAACACTGCGGTTGGTCTGTAACACAGGACATTTTGAAGCCTGTTCAGATAGTATTTGTCAAGGTAATATACTTATGTGATTAACATTCCAAGATCACCGGTTAATATAAACATGAGGTAAGCCATTACAAATGTGAAATGGTGGTACATTAGAAACTGGTGCAACTGCCAGAATGTTGAATGCAAGCATGCAAATGTGGATGCAATGTGTTTTGCATGTGCCAGATGACAGTTTGAGGGATGGAGTTCCATGCCTGTTGCACGTGGTCAGTCGTTACATGGACTGTTAATGCTGTTAGTGGATGATGCTGGAGTTGCCTTATGATGATGTCCCATATGTGCTCAATTGGAGACAGATCTGGTGATCATGCAGGCCAAAGCAACCTGTCGACACGCTGTTCAGAATGTTGTGTTACAACAGTGGTTTGTGGGTGAGCATCATCCTGCTGGAAAACACTTCCTGTATGCTGTTCATACGTGCTACCAAAACAGATTGACGGACAAATTTGCAGTCAGAGAGTGTGGCATAACCACACAAGTGCTCCTGCTGTCCTACGAAATCGCACCTCAAACCATAACTCCTGGTGTAGGTCCAGCGTGCCTATCATGCAGAGTTGGTTGCAGGTCCTCAACTGGCCGCCTCCTGACAAACAGCCATCACTGCCACTGACGTAGAACCAGCTTTTATGGGAAAACACAACAGATGCTCACCCTGCCTTCACATGAGCTCTTGCTTGATGCCACTGAAGTCACAAATGGCAGTGGTTTAGGGTCCGAGAAATTCACACTACAGGGTGCTTAACTCAGAGTTTTCCTTGAAGTAAATGATTTGTAATGTTTTGTTTTATCACTGTGCTGCCACCAACTGCTCACACTGCTGCTGCTGATGCAGTACAGTGCACCAGAGCTATACGCCGACCACAATGGTCTTCCCTCTTGGGAGTGCCACATAGCCGTCCTGAGCCCAATCCTCTTGCAACCATGCATTCTTGTGACCATCGCTGCCAGTAATCATGTACAGTAGCTACACTCCTGCCATGTTTTTCTTCAGTATCACAGAAGGAACACACAGTTCCTCAGTCTCATTACAGAACCTTGTTCAAAACTCAGGTGTTGATAATGGTATCTTTGTCACCTTAAAGGGATTCTTGACTAACATCAACTCACAATGTCCAGTCTCCAAGGTAACTAACACTGATGTGACAGTATATAACCTTGTATGACTACATTTGTCACTCAAGGCAATACTTATTCACCATAGTTACTTAAAGCAAACCTGATTTGCAGCCTCATTGTGGTGCCATTAGCACCACTGCAATGCGATTAGCGCAAAGTTTGATAGACATCTTTCAGAAGTAGAAACAAGCCTACCAACTTTTGTTTATGTCCTCAACTCCTTGGTGTTGTGATTTTCTTTTCATCAGTGTATAATGTGAAGAGGTAGGCCAGTAATCTTCTTTGCTTGATCCATCTACTTGCTGCTCTTCGTTATGGTTTACTACCTTTGATTTTGCCTTGCAAGATGGTCTTTTGTTAGTTCTCTCTTTCTTCTCTCAAAATGTGCCCAAGAAACTGGAGGTATCTTTAACTGATATGGGAAGATAAGCTTCTTGTGACGCTAAGTTCTCCTCTGATAGTAGCATTGGTTCTTCACCTGTCCATGGTATGTGTAGCATCTTCCACTAACACCACATCTGAAAGGCACCTATTCAGCTCTTGTTCCTAGATTTTACGATCTGGGTCTTACAGTCATACAAGAACATGCCCACAGGGAACACCGATGACTCCACCTAGCACAAATTTGTTGTTTTAGATATTGCCTGGTTCTGTCATATCTTAGCAAGGTTAACTATTGTGGCTCATCAAAGAATGATTCATCATTTTACTTTACCACAGTTTCTTGTGTCATTGATCAGAGGTCCTAGACATTAACAGTCATCCACAATCTCTAGATTTGATTCACACCTTGTTGATTGATTATTATTAGTTAGGTCTTTTTCCATGTTTACCTATAGATAGAAATTTAAAGTATAAGTCTCCATTCTGAAGAAGAGACCGCTAAATTCATCCTCAGTTCCAAAAATGAGGGCAGTATCATCAGTAAAATGTAGACTGCCAAATTTCCTGCTACATATTGAAATTCCACCATTGTAGCCACCCTGTGCACCCCTGTTGACATATTCTGCACAGATGTTACAGTTATATAACTTCATCTGATTACATTTGTCACTCAAAACACTACATATTCACCATCCACCTTTATGGTTGCAGTATGAATGTTATCAAGCCCTTGTATTAATGACACTAAGTGTTTTAGAACCAAAATTTGTCCCACATACTATCAGGAGAAAGAAAACTGGTTTCTACGGATCGGAGCATGGAATGTCAGATCCCTTAATCAGGCAGGTAGGTTAGAAAGTTTAAAAAGGGAAATGGATAAGTTAAAGTTAGATATAGTGGGAATTAGTGAAGTTCGGTGGCAGGAGGAACAAGACTTTTGGTCAGGTGAATACAGGGTTATAAGTACAAAATCAAATAGGGGTAATGCAGGAGTAGGTTTAATAATGAATAAAAAAATAGGAGTGCGGGTAAGCTACTACAAACAGCATAGTGAACGCATTATTGTGGCCAAGATAGATACGAAGCCCACGCATACTACAGTAGTACAAGTTTATATGCCAACTAGCTCTGCAGATGATGAAGAAATTGATGAAATGTATGATTAGATAAAAGAAATTATTCAGGTAGTGAAGGGAGATGAAAATTTAATAGTCATGGGTGGCTGGAATTCGACAGTAGGAAAAGGAAGAGAAGAAAACATAGTAGGTGAATATGGATTGGGGATTAGAAATGAAAGAGGAAGCCGCCTGGTAGAATTTTGCACAGAGCGTAACTTAATCATAGCTAACACTTGGTTCAAGAATCATGAAAGAAGGTTGTATACATGAAAGAACCCTGGAGATACTAAAAGGTTTCAGATAGATTATATAATGGTAAGACAGAGATTTAGGAACCAGGTTTTAAATTGTAAGACACTTCCAGGGGCAGATTTGGACTCTGACCACAATCTATTAGTTATGAACCGTAGATTAAAACTGAAGAAACTGCAAAAAGGTGGGAATTTAAGGAGATGGGACCTGAATAAACTGACTAAACTGGATAAACTGAAAGAACCAGAGGTTGTACAGAGTTTCAGGGAGAGCATAAGTGAACAATTGACAGGAATGGGGAAAGAAACACAGTAGAAAAAAAAATGGGTAGCTTTGAGGAATGAAATAGTGAAGGCAGCAGAGAATCAAGTAGGTAAAAAGATGATGGATAATAGAAATCCTTGGGTAACAGAAGAGATGCTGAATTTAATTGATGAAAGGAGAAAACACAAAAATGCAGTAAGTGAAGCAGGCAAAAAGGAATATAAACGTCTCAAAAATGAGATCGACAGGAAGTGCAAAATGGCTAAGCAAGGATGGCTAGAGGACAAATGTAAGGATGTAGAGACTTATCACACGAGGGGTAAGATAGATACTGCCTACAGGAAAATTAAAGAGACCTTTGGAGAAAAGAGAACCACTTGCATGAATATCAAGAGCTCAGATGGAAACCCAGTTCTAAGCAAAGAAGGGAAAGCAGAAAGGTGGAAGGAGTATATAGAGGGTCTATACAGGAGCGATGTTCTTGAGGACAATATCATGGAAATGGAAGAGGATGTAGATGAAGATGAAATGGGAAATATGATACTGCGTGAAGAGTTTGACAGAGCACCGAAAGATCTGAGTCGAAACAAGGCCCCGGGAGTAGACAACATTCCATTAGAACTACTGATGGCCTTGGGAGAGCGAGTCCTGATGAAACTCTACCATCTGGTGAGAAAGATGTATGAGACAGGTGAAATACCCTCACACTTCAAGAAGAATATAATAATTCCAATCCCAAAGAAAGCAGGTGTTGACGGGTGTGAAAATTACTGAACTATCAGTTTAATGAGTCACAGCTGAAAAATACTAACGCGAATTCTTTACAGACGAATGGAAAAACTGGTAGAAGCCGAAGAAGATCAGCTTGGATTCCGTAGAAATGTTGGAACACGTGAGGCAATACTGATCCTACTACTTATCTTAGAAGAAATATTAAGGAAAGGCAAACCTACGTTTCTAGCATATGCAGACTTAGAGAAAGCTTTTGACGATGTTGACTGGAATACTCTCTTTCAAATTCTGAAGGTGGCAGGGGTAAAATAAAGGGTTTTACAATTTGTACAGAAACCAGATGGCAGTTATAAGAGTCGAGGGACACGAAAGGGAAGCAATAGTTGGGAAGGGAGTGAGACAGGGTTGTAGCCTCTCCCCGATTCTATTCAATTTGTATATTGAGCAAGCAGTAAAGGAAACAAAAGAAGAGCTCGGAGTAGGTATTAAAATCCATAGAGAAGAAATAAAAACTTTGAGGTTCGCCGATGACATTGTAATTCTGTCAGAGACAGCAAAGGACTTGGAAGAGCAGTTGAACGGAATGGACCGCGTCTTGAAAGGAGGGTATAAGATGCACATCAACAAAAGCAAAACAAGGATAATGGAATGTAGTCTAATTAAGTCAGGTGATGCTGAGGGAACTAAATTAGGAAATGAGGCACTTAAAGTAGTAAAGGAGTTTTGCTATTTGGGGAGCAAAATAACTGATGATGGTCGAAGTAGAGAGGATATAAAATGTAGACTGGCAATGCCAAGGAAAGCGTTTGTGAAGAAGAGAAATTTGTTAACATCGAGTATACATTTAAATGTTAGGAAATCGTTTCTTAAAGTATTTGTATGGAGTGTAGCCATGTATGGAAGTGAAACGTGGACGATAAATAGTTTAGACAAGAAGAGAATAGAAGCTTTCGAAATGTGGTGCTACAGAAGAATGCTGAAGATTAGATGGGTAGATCACATAACTAATGAGGAGGTATCGAATAGAATTGGGGAGAAGAGGAGCTTGTGACACAACTTGACTAGAAGAAGGGATCGGTTGGTAGGACATGTTCTGAGGCACCAAGGGATCATCAATTTAGTACTGGAGGGGAGCGTGGAGGGTAAAAATCATAGAGGGAGACCAATAGATGAATACACTAAGCAGATTCAGAAGGATGTAGGCTGCAGTAGGTACTGGGAGATGAAGAAGCTTGCACAGGATAGAGTAGCATGGAGAGCTGCATCAAACCAGTCTCAGGACTGAAGACAAAACTACACAACAATAACAACAACATACTACAGTGGAAAACTTTTCTTAGTCTTGGAAACAAATGAAGGCAGTGCTGCGAAATTAATGACATTATTCAGTTGTCTGCCTCAAAAATCTGCAGCTTTACCTGTCACAATACCTTCTTGTTCTACAGAAGTCTGATATTGAAGGAATTTCTTTAGGCATTGATTCATAATACAGAGGAGGACTTTGGTAGCATGTGATATTACTTCTTAACAGTTTCTACATACGCCACAACAGCTTTGACTTGGTGCACTGCTCTCCTTTTGTTTACTGCTGCATAATGCATGACCAAAATAAAACTGGTCTCAAGCTGATTAAAACACCTCTTTTAGTATGATTGTTCAGTGTACTGGTGAGGATTTTCGGATACACAATGTGAGTTCACATACCAAAATAGGTTGAACATGCTTGTGAAAACTGAATATCCACATGACTAATATCCACTTTATTCAGAAACTAAATGCAGTTTGTCTGGAAGCCGTAACTCATTCACATCAGAAAACCTGTAAGGATAAAGAAGCAGGCCCTTTCTGATAATTTTCTGACATAACTGGCATCGTAGTTTGTTGGACTTTCCCACAGGCTATCGTTCGTTTGAGCAATGTTTTCTTTTGTTTGTTCTCATTTCAGAAATTTTTCTACTGATTGACTTGTTGTTTACATTAACTCGTCACAAAAAAGAAATAAATAGCTTTTACGTTGCTTTTATTTCTTCCATCCACAATTTCCAATCACATTACATCAGTTTTACACATTTTTATGAAGTTATGTGTTTTGTGGCTAATTCTTGTTTGGTCGTATCTTAATAACTAATTTGGTATGTCATCACAAGGAATAGATTTCAAACAATAAAGAACAAATTAAGAAGTACAAAAAATTGTTTTATTAAAATAAATTATTGATCACAAATTGGCTTCTTGTGATGTATAGAAATTTCATCTATTGTTTGAAGCAGTGACTTTTACAAAATTTGTAACATAAACATTCTTCTGAAATCTCATACAAAATATAGTTAAGATAGGAATTCTCCAATAAAGGAATTAAAAATCAAGAAAATGCATGCAAAAATTTCAACAACTATGATACCATTTTCATGTATTTGCCTGAAATTCTTTTAGAACAAAAATAATTCTTATTCCCTTATTTGAGTATTACATGACAACAAAAATGAGCAGTACCTTAATTGTGCTGAAAACTGCAAATGGAAACTATCATATGATCAATAATTATGTTAAAGTAAATCTCAGTCTTCAAAATTATTTATTTATCTTAAAGCTACACTCCAAATAACTTGACAGTCTTATGTAAATTGCCAGTCTTAGGTTGTACGTGATATTCCATAGGAATGTGGGGGAAGAAATCATAGTATTCAATCTTAAAATATATGTCATGTAACAATGCCATATCTGACAGAAATTTCAACAGTAGAAACTGGGAAGGAGAAAGAAAGCATCAACAAGGTATCCTTAACAGTTGAGTATTGTCTAGCAGTTGATGCAATCAAAACATTTGTAAATAGAATAATCTTTACCCAAACATACACCTAATATCAGACATAATGTGAAATGTGTTATGCACAAACTTGGCACACAAGCTCATCCAACTACAGCACTGATTTGTAAGAACACTGTACATAGAAAAAAGTGAAATGTCACATCACAGCATAAAAATATCACAGTAATAACACACAACCATGTAAGGCAGAAACACATAACTTATTTTTTAAATGGCTACTTCAAATATTTAAAAAAAATAGTAAGTGAGCATTTAGAACAACCCAAAGGGACTGTTTGTATTTTCAATCCTAAAAATAAAAATTTGTTTATATATGAGTACACTGGACATAAACAATCATCTCTTGATTTAGAATCAAGAACTGAATGTAAATGAGAATTTAATGTCCATGAGATCAGACAGTTATTAATCTAATAGAAAATCAGTCCTTCACAGAAGGAACAGACAGGAGGAGGAGGAGAAAAATAAGTTACTGGCACAAACAATTCTTGGTGGTGGGAAGAAAGAGACTGTGAATTTCGAAATACCAGTCTCTTGCAGAAGTTTACGTAAATTTTAACTTACATAAGTACATGAAATTGCAGGTACAGTGGAAAAGAACATTAATTCCTTGAGTAATTCATATACTAAGAAATGCCCAGCATTGAAAATATTGTCAACACAATAAAAAAAAGTACTCTCCGACATCAACAGTAACATTGTGTCTCCTTAGAATTTATAATACCAGAGATCAAAGGCATTACACCTCTCACATCAAATAAATTAGGAAAAAAATGTGCATTGCATGTTCACCTCTTCTAACACACTTCATTTACCTCAATTACTTTTTACTCCTAATACTGAAAATGCAGCACTGCTGCAGTAGACATTTACGTTGCTTCACTGAGGAAACACACAAACAACAACTACAACAACAATAACAAAAATTTAATGACTCTATTCTTAACCAGACTGGTTAAAACAAGATGAAACCAATAAGACTTATAATCTCTCAAAGCTCTTCAGTTAATTAAATCAGGATTTTTTTTGCTTAATGGTTGCAGTTCTTTTGTACATCATTCATCTAACAGAAACAATAGACATTGAAGGCACATGTATTCATGGGAACTTTAGAAAGTTCTAAATATCGCTTTCTCATGATCTGCCAGATGTTTCTGGACTACTAGTTACACTAGTACAGGTGCCATAACCATGGTCTGGTGATTCAGTGAACTTCCTCTTCCTTTCTTCAGCTGCCTTGTTGGTAGGTTGATTCAAGTGGTATACACTGAGGACAAAAATTTCAATGATCATCAACATAACAATTGAAACTAGTGGCTAGTTATTCTGCTGCCATTCCAAAGGCTTGATCTAATTTTGAATTTTAGTTGTAGAGCACCATAAATGGAAATGATTCTAAATCACAAGGGTATTGCATGACATTGTTATTTTCAAATGTAAGTTATACAAACTAAATTTGACAGATTCAGTTGCACAAGTCAGGCTATACACGTATCATAGCCTTAATACAACAGCAGTGATGCAGCACTGTGTGTACACCTATGTCAGTGTGCTAAATGCTATAGTGCTTGTTTAAACATCACAGCTATGATTCTTCTACTACTATTACAGTTCTGTGCTTCTAGAGAAAAGGTAAAGAAATGTATGTATCTGAGTGGCATCTGTTCTGTTGGACAAGTCCTCAATATCAGTGTGAATGCACAAATATCATAGAAACTCCTATGGGAATCAGGATTTATGAGTAGAGTATTAATGGATGAGGGTTGGTTGGTTGGTTGTTTGAGGTTTAAGGGACCAAACAGCAAGGTCATCAGTCCCTTGTTTCAAATGTGGTCCATTCCACTAATGTGACATCTCAGGAAAGGCAGAACAATAAAAAGGAAAAGACTAAAAACGTAAAAGGGCAGTCATGTTGTCAACGGTAAAACAAAATGAGGGAAGTCAGCAAGAGAACGAACCCAACGCTATGCTGAAGCAGCATAGGCAAGACCACCTGTGACTTAAAAGGTGCAACCGCTAGAATGTAGAAGTACATATGGGAAAAGGAGACTAACCAAACTTTTCTTTTTTTTAAAAGAAAAGGGGGGGGGGGGGGTAAAAACAGAGTAAAAGGGGAAGAAAAGAGGATTTCGGTCAGGGAGGTGAATCGGGAATCTCCAAACACTGCTTACAGTGGGAGACACCCAAACACTCACCGCCCTGCCCCAATACCAGAGAGAGATATAAAACTGAGAATAAAAACAACTTTCCCGGAGGAAACCGAGAACCAGAGAGACCATCCGGGACTCGTCAGCCAACATCAAAGGTAAAGTGTGGGGGAGTCTGTACTTAGCATGCAGAGCCAAAAGAAGGGGGCATTCAACCAAAATGTGGACTACTGACTGGAAGGCTCCACAACCACAAAGTGGGGGTGGCTCATCACGCAAAAGAAAACCGTGGGTCAGCCTGGTATGGCCAATGCGGAGACGACACAGTGTGGTCGAGTCCTTTCGGGAGATGCGAAAGGAAGAACGCCACGGGCCTGGTGTCACCTTAATCGCACAAAGTTTATTAGACAGGGGAGTAGCCTCCCAAGAATTGGCCCATGACTGGGCGAAGTGGGATTTGACGTGAAGCCATAAATCCGCTGCAGGAGGGGTTACAGAAAACGGGGGGGTAAGTGACTGCTCCTCCAGCCAAACGATCAGCGAGCTCATTATCCGCGATACCCACATGGCAAGGGACCCAAAGGAAGTCAATGGAACAAGCAGCACGGTGAATATCAGTGAGATGGTCATGGATGGCAGAGACCAAGGGATGGCGCAAAAAACACTGGTCAATAGCAAGAAGGCCACTCATCAAGTCCGTACATAACAAAACGCAGTTGTGTTGGGACTGTTTAATAAAGGTAAGGGCCTGGGAAATTGCCATCAATTCCGCAGTAAACACCCCACATGTAGGTGGCAGCAGATGATTTTCCGTTCCGACAGAGGACGTGAAGGCATACCCCACATGATCAGCAGATTTAGAGCCATCAGTGTAAAAAACAACAGCATCCCGAAACTTCCATAAAATTTGGTGGAAAAACGAACGGAACACCACCGGGGGGGATGGAACCATTTGGACCTCGGCGGAGATCCATCTGAATTCGAGGCCGAGGAACTAACCAAGGGGGGGTGGAGGGGAGGCAGCGAGGAAGACAGGACAAAGAAGGAAGCTGAAAATCACGGCAAAGAGACGCAAGGCAGAGCCCAACCGGTAAATCCATCCGAGGGCGGGAGTCGGGTGGGTGACGTCCATGGTCTGGGAACAGGATAGAATAGGAAGGATGAGTGGGAGAGGAACGGATAGCGAATGCATAAGACACCAGAAGCTGGGACCGCCGAACTGAAAGGCGGGGGGGGGGGGGGGGGGGGGGGGGGGATCCCAGCTTCAACCAGGAGACTATCAACAGGGCTAGTAGGGAAGGCACCGGTGGCCAAACGGATACCACGATGGTGGACTGGATCCAGCACGTGCAGTGTGGAAGGAGCAGCTGAACCATAAACTTGACAACCATAGTCCAAGTGAGACAGAACTAGAGCACCATAAAGACAGAGGAGGAGGGAATGGTCCGCACCCCAAGAGGAGTGGGCAAGGAAGCGAAGGACATTGAGTTTACGGAAACATCCTACCTTCAGACGTCTGATATGGGGCAGCCAAGTGAGCTTGTTGTCGAAAAGAAGACCCAGGAAACGAAACTGTGGGACCACAGACAATCATTGTGCATCGAGGTAGAGCTCTGGATCAGGGTGGATTGTAGTACGGCGACAGAAGTGGACCACCCGCGATTTTGAAGGAGAAAATTGTGACCCGTGTGAGAGGGTCCATGCAGAGGCACGCCGGATAGCTCCCTGGAGCTGCCGTTCTGCAGATGTCATCGAGGAGGAACTAACCCAAATGCAGATATCATCCACATACAGGGCAGGGGCGACCAAAGGACCGACAGAGGCCACAAGTCCATCGATAGCAATGAGGAAAAGAAGGACACTCAAGACAGAACCCTGTGGGATGCCCGTCTCCTGGGTCCGTGGAGAACTAAAAACAGTACCAACTCAAACTCTGGATGGCCGATGGAACAGGAAGTGGCGGATAAAAATTGGGAGTGGGCCCCGAAGACCCCACTGATGAAGGGTAAATAAGATGTGATGGCACCAGGCCGTGTCATAGGCCTCGCGGAGGTCAAAAAACACTGCAACCAAATGGCGGCGCTGGGAAAAAGCCTGCCGAACTGCGGATTCCAAGCGAAGTAAATGATCGATTGGAGACCGTCCCTCTCGAAAGCCACACTGTTTAAGGGGACAATAGATCCCGAGATTCGAGGACCCAATTGAGCCGACGGGCTACCATCCGTTCAAGTAACTTACAAACAACATTGGTCAAACTAACTGGCCGATAGCTGTCAACAGATAGGGGGTTCTTACCAGGCTTAAGGACAGGAACTACGATGCTATCCCTCCACTGAGAAGGGAAGTCACCCTGGAGCCAGATATGGTTAAACACCCGAAGAAGATGTTGCCGTTGTGGAGCACTGAGATGTTGAAGCAGTAGGTTATGAATGGAATCTGGGACAGGGGCCGTATCATGAGAAGAAGGTAGAGCAGAAAGAAATTCCCATTCAGTAAAAGGTTCGTTGTAAGATTCTGACTCACAAGGGATAAAACATAAAGTGGAAGCTTCAGCCCGCTGTTTCTGGTGAAGGAAAGCAGCTGGATAGCAGGCTGATGCTGATGCCACTGCAAAATGGGTCGCAAGATGTTCTGCAAGAACTAATGGGTCCTTACAAAGTCCATCTGGGAGGTAAAGGCCTGGGAGGGTGGACTGCCGATGGCAATCTTGGCGAGGGCGAAGTGTAGCCCATACCCGTGACAGAGGGACAGTAGAACCAAGGCAAGAAACGAATCGTTCCCAACATATCCGCTTGCTCTGTTTGATTAAATAACGGGTTTTAGCACGGAGGCGTTTAAAGGTAGTAAGGCTGGCTACGGATGGGTGCCTCTTAAAGTGTTGCAAAGCTCGATGGTGATCACGGATGGCAATGGCAATGGCCATACTCCACCACGGGACTTGCCGGCGACAAAATGGTCCAGATGAGTGCGGGACAGCAAGGTTAGCAGCACGAACAATCGCGTCAGACATGTCACGTAGGATGTCATCAATACAACCCGACAAAAAGGGAGAAAACACGACCTGTGCAGAGTATAGAGGCCAATCGGCGCGTTGGAAAGACCAACGAGGTAACCTGTCCATCGGGGAGCGGGAAGGGAGCGAGATAATCAATGGGAAATGGTCGCTATCACAAAGGTGGTTGTGTGGCGACCAGTGTAATGAAAGGAGGAGAGAGGGAGAAGAAAGAGAAAGATCAATGGCAGAAAAGGTACCATGACCGGCACTGAAATGAGTAGGGGAGCCATCATTAAGAAGGCACAAGTCGTGGTCTGCAATAAACTGGTTTATAAGAAGACCTCGTCTAGATGGAAAGGCACTGCCCCACAAGGGATGATGACCATTAAAATCCCCAAGGAGGAGGAAGGGAGGAGGAAGTTGCTGAAGCAGGGCAGTTAAGGCAGCAGGTGTAAGAGTCCTGTCAGGAGGGAGATAAAGATTGCAAACCGTGACCGCAGAGTCTAGGTGGACCCTAACAGCAACCGCTTCCAATGTAGTTTGAAGAGGAAACCACGTGCTAGCAATGTCTGTACGGACCAACGTACAAACACCACCAGAAGCCCGCAGGGGTCCGACCCGATTTCGACAGAAAACACGGAACCCATGGAGAGTCGGTGAGTGAGAAACAGTAAAATGAGATTCCTGGAGAACCACACAAGCTGCAGAGTAAGACGAAAAAAGGGATTTCAATTCCGGAAGGTGACTATAGTATCCATTACAATTCCATTGGAGAACAACAGAACGATGATTTAAATGGGGGCTGAACACGCTAAAGCCAGTCATACCGCCGGGTCCCCACCCATCACCAACAAGGAGGGGGCAACATCCATGAACGACAGGTCAGAGTCCGGTTGTGAAGTCGGGGAAGGGACCTCCGGTGACACCAGAGGCTCTTTGTCCCGGGACTTATGTTTCTTCTTCTTTTCAGGCTGAGATCGAGGAGGGCCGTGTGGCATAAAGGAGCCAGCTGCAGCAAGATCAGGAACAGAAAGAGACCGGGCGACCTGGGGGCCGACAGACCACGGTCGTCGCGCGGCAGCAGACTTTTGGCCTGGAAGGTGCTGGGAAGGGGCATCCTGGGAGAGGCGCCCTTGACCGGCAGACGCCGAAGGAGTGGGACACTTCTCCGGCAGGGGAGGGGGAGCAGCGCCCAGAGGAGAAGGTGTGGGAGCCGCAGGGGTGGGGGGGGAGGGGGGAGGAGAGGGGTCCGGGATGGGGGTAAGGAAAGGGGAGGAAGGGGTGAAGATGTAACCAAGGCGTAACTAGATGTCATGGACACAGGGTGAAGACGTGCATATTTCATACGGGCCTCTGTGTAGGTTAAACGATCGAGGGACTTATACTCCTGTATCTTCTTTTCCTTCTTATATACTGGGCAATCTGGTGGACGTGGAGAATGACTACCATGACAATTAACACACACAGGAGGGGGAACATAGGGACTCCCCTCATGGAGTGGAAGTCCACAGTCACCACAGAGAGGGGCCTGTGAACAGTGGGAAGACGTGTCCAAAACGCAAGCACTTAAAACACCTCATAGGAGGTGGGATGTACGGCTTCACATCACATCGATAAACCATAATCTTAACTTTCTCAGGGAGGGTATCCCCTTCAAAGGCCAGGATAAAGACACCAGTATCAATGCAATTGTCTTTAGAACCCTTCTGGACACGCCGAACAAAGTGAACACCCCGTCGTCCGAGATTGTCCTGAAGTTCCTCATCAGTTTGAAGGATGAGGTCCCTGTGGAAAATCACACCTTGTACTAGAGACTGGTGGGGGGTAATGGACACACGAATTGTGCCAAGATGGGTACAGGCACGAAGGACCGCAGATTGGGCAGCTGAAGCAGTTTTGATCAGCAACGAACCCGACCGCAACTTGCTCAGTGAGTCCACTTCGCCAAACTTGTCTTCAATGTGTTCCACAAAGAATAAAGGTTTGGTATTGGTGAAAGTATCTCCATCAGTCCTGGTGCAAACTAGATAACGGGGGAAAGGTTTCGCCCCTAGCCGACGGGCTTGACCCTCTTCCCAGGGGGTAGCCATGGAAGGGAAGACCAAAGGGGCAAGAGAAGAAGCACTTGATGAATCAGTTCCACGCAGAGAGACAGCCGCAGAAGAACGGCCAGAGTTCTGGACCCGTATGTGTTTCATTTGCATAGCGTCCGCCCTGGTACCACCCACTCCGATCAGGGGCTCTCCTCACGGGCGCCACCCAGCCACAGCAAGGGCCGCCTGGCATGGTGGCCATTGCCGGGAGTTCTGATGCTCCAGGATGACGAGCAACCACTCCAAGGCATGCATGAGGTGGTCACAGCTCAGGTATCAGAAGTGTGATCCCTGTGTGTTCAGGGGGCTCAACCAAAAGGGTACATAGCGACCCCACCACACGGGCTGGCTACCGTGCTGGCTATGCACCCTAGCATCAGACAACGACGTGAAAGAAAAGGTGGAATGTACTAGGAGGGCGCACGTCGGAGACACTAAGTAAGGTGCTCTTCCCCAAATGGCTCCCACTACAGAGGACAAATTTTGTAATGGAGGTCAAACCCCAAAGGAGGACCAAGGAATGCCAAAAGGAGGAGATGATTACGCAACAAAGCCGGATTGTAAAACCAACAGAACCAGGAGGACAGCGGGGACCAACATAAGCAAGGACACCAAGAGAGGGAGAGGAGAGGGCAACGGGAAAGGGGAAAGGAGGGGAAGGGGAAGGAAATGCAGCCCTGGAGAGAAAGAAGGCTGCAATAGCTTGGGGCCCCGTGCTCGCCACGCACGTATCCACAAAAGAGTTGTGGAACCCCTGGGGGGAATGGATGAGGGACGCTGCATTGCAGCGAGCTGTAAGTTGAAAATTTGAGTCAGTTAGGGACCATGTTTAGATGGCCAAGTGGTTAAGCTAATAAGAAATGGTAAATCTGGGTTTGAGTCCTAGGCCAGCACAAATTTACAACTTTTGCCATTGTATTACCACAATGCCATGTGCAGCTAGCTGCCATGATTTCCCAACCATCCTTTCCCTTTCCTACATTTCATGTTACATAAATGTTAGAGAGATATGGTTACATAGTTAACAAACTAAGAGCTCAGATTGTTTTCTCTTATTTATTTGTGAGATCACTTGGAAAACATTATGTATAGGCCATCTATGTAGAGACTATCATGGCATTTTCATTTTTTGTGCCAGACAAGCTCATGGTGTAGCCTAGTAAATAAGCATACACATTGTGACAGAACTGCTGACTTTGGTGACTACAAATCATTTAATTTCAATGGCAATCTTAATGAGGTATATTTGTGTGCAATCTTTTTACAGATCTCTAGTCAACGTACAAGTAGCAGAAAATGATAATTCTGAGAAAGTTGCTGCTAACTACCCAGCAAAGCAGCAGCTTTTTTGCTAGTTGTACTATTTTAAGATACGGTCTTTATTCATACATAGATCAGGCCTGGCCAAATAGTGCTCCAAGGACAGTGGCATGTAGGCTGAGGGGTGAAGGAGGGAGAGGACAATAATGGCCACACCTGGACGCTGCCAGAGTTGGAAAATAACCTCGTTATACACTGAGCAGTACGTGACAGTAATACTTGCATTAAATTAGATTTAAATTCTGCATTAGGAGTACTATGGCATCTATTCACTTGTACAAAAAAGAAAAAGTGGAGAATCTGCTCATTCAATACCAAAAGGAAATTGCCTTGCGTTTCAAATTGTTTAAGGCCAAGCACAGGACTTAATATGTCATAGCACTATTATGAGCTGGTGAAACATTATTAGAATGTCATTACAATGCCAGCCGCAAAGACAACACGATGATGCACTTGTTTCAGATGAGCGATGATGAATGCCGGCTTAACTGAACATAGCCATTAGGGAATAAAACTAAGCGTAAGTAGAATGGTGACAAAATTTTTTATTGTCTTCCTCACGAATTATTTGAATATTTTAACTGACTTAATGCAAGGGGAGAATAATTTGGTAACAGATGTGGCAGATGAGACTCATGCTATCAAATAAAAATTAATCCTGTGGAAAAATCTGTTTTAAGTTCATGATATGAAACATTTCCCATAATTCAAGACAGTCAATTATAAATCAGATATGGCTGAATATGTTTCAGTAATTGGAACATTTCATGATGAGTTCTCACAGAAATTGCAACACACTGCACGACTGAAGATGGATTTCAATTTATTTGTTAGATCATTTTTGCATTTTTCTGCTAATGTACCTTATTACTTTTGACTTTAGATGACAGGTATACAGTAGAGCACGCAACTCCATAATCTTTTTGTCCAATCCAGGAATTTACTACAGACTTTATAAAAGGTTACCTCAAGAGCAATGCTCTCAGCTACACAGACAAGCAGCTAAGTTATTTTAATGTTTAGTTTGACAATGAGTGTGAATTTTTCTTCTTCTCTCATGAAACTGACAAGGTCCTGCAACGTTAAGAATATAATATGCACAACCTCTTGTGTTTGACTGTATCGCGAGCCATAGTTCCAGAATTATTACAAATTCTAAAATCAAAAAGTGGGTAAGTTTATATGCTTATAGGTAATACTTTGATAGTTCTGATCACTGTGTTGGCATTAATATTGCATTTATTTAATCAAGCAATAAAAGTAAATGCTTTGGCAGAAAAGCAAAAATTTGAAAATAGATACATGATAAACATCTGCTTATAAAAGTATGCTGCAATATTCATCTCATAGTTGCCTTTTCAGGAATAGTCTCATGAGGGCAAAATAAAACCGAAACTCATCACAATGACACTAAAAAATTGAAACTGTTGTGGTGGTTTGACTAAATATATAATAATGACTATATATATAACTGTATGAAAGGAAAATTCAGTTGAGAAAACTAACAAATTATGAGACAGCATTGCTGTCAATTACTTACTTTAAGGAGGCGGAAATATATAGCACTGCCAATACACACACAAAAAATAAATGTGACACACTATCCAGCTTTTGGAATTAATTGTTCATTTATCAGAGAGAAGAAAAGGAAGGGCAGGTGATCAAGATCCTAGAATGAGGAGGATTCACTTCTAGTAAGGACAGGGGGTCCTTTTCAAACTCCACCACAAAACAGACTTACCGCATTATAAGTTCCATACACGGTTTCAGATCACTGAGGCGATACTGCGTTACTTCTAGAAGTCCAGGTGTCCATTTCTCAGAGAGACGAAGTCTTATTCGTGCTAGAGCAATGCATGACCCAGCAACAAGAGATGGATTAAAAAGATGAAACCCTGGATCTGCAATACAGAAAGAAGTACAGCTATGATTATAAAACATTAATCACACTATCCCAGTACATAAGAGGGAAATGGGCAGAGGGATAGAGGGGTTAGAATAGGCGGAGAGAGGGAGGGGATGGGTGAGAGATATGGGGAGGGGACGGGGAGAGAGGAGGAGAAGGAAAGGGCGAGAGAGGAGGAGAAGGAAAGGGCGAGAGAGGAGGAGAAGGAAAGGGCGAGAGAGGAGGAGAAGGAAAGGGCGAGAGAGGAGGAGAAGGAAAGGGCGAGAGAGGAGGAGAAGGAAAGGGCGAGAGAGGAGGAGGAGGAAAGGGCGAGAGAGGAGGAGAAGGAAAGGGCGAGAGAGGAGGAGAAGGAAAGGGCGAGAGAGGAGGAGGAGGGAGGGCGAGAGAGGAGGAGAAGGAAAGGGCGAGAGAGGAGGAGAAGGAAAGGGCGAGAGAGGAGGAGAAGGAAAGGGCGAGAGAGGAGGAGAAGGAAAGGGCGAGAGAGGAGGAGAGGGAGGGCGAGAGAGGAGGAGAGGGAGGGCGAGAGAGGAGGAGAGGGAGGGCGAGAGAGGAGGAGAGGGAGGGCGAGAGAGGAGGAGAGGGAGGGCGAGAGAGGAGGAGAGGGAGGGCGAGCAGATGGGTGAGAGGAGGAGCAGTTTAGGTGAAAGGAGGGAGAGACGGAGAGGGGGGAGGGGGAGAACGAGGGAAAAGGGGGCGAGGTGGAGGGGACAGAGGGTAGGAGAGGGGGGAGGGGGAGAGGGGGAATGGGAGGAAAGGGAGGGAGGGAGGGAGGGAGGGACTGAGAGAGGGGGAGGGGAAAGGAAGTGAGTGGGGGGGAAGGTAGTGGGAAGGAAGAGAGAGAGAGAGAGAGAGAGAGAGAGAGAGAGAGAGAGAGGGGGGGGGGGGACGGGGGAAGGCAGCAGGTGGAGAGTGAGAGGGAGGGGGAAGGGAGTAGGAGGAGAGTGAAGGGAAGGGACTGGGGGGAGAGTAAGAGAGAGAGGGAAGGGGAAAGGAGTGGGAGGAAGGGGGAGGAGTGTGAGGGAAGGGGAAGTGAGTGAGAGGTAAGGGGAAGTGAGTGAGAGGTAAGGGGAAGTGAGTGAGAGGTAAGGGGAAGTGAGTGAGAGGTAAGGGGAAGTGAGTGAGAGGTAAGGGGAAGTGAGTGAGAGGTAAGGGGAAGTGAGTGAGAGGTAAGGGGAAGTGAGTGAGAGGTAAGGGGAAGTGAGTGAGAGGTAAGGGGAAGTGAGTGAGAGGTAAGGGGAAGGAGGAGAGAGGCAGGTGAGAGAGAGCGAGGCGGATGGAGAAGGGAGGCGAGTGAGAGAGGTAAGGGGAAGGAGGAATGGGCGAGTGAGAGAGAGGGAGGGAGGAGGAAGGTGGTGAGTGAGCAAAAGGGAGGGGGAAGGGAGACTGAGGCAGAGCGAGGGCGGAGGCGTGGCGGAGGGGACAGAGGCGTGGCGGAGGGGACAGAGGCGGGGCGGAGGGGACAGAGGCGGGGCGGAGGGGACAGAGGCGGGGCGGAGGGGACAGAGGCGGGGCGGAGGGGACGGAGGCGGGGCGGAGGGGACGGAGGCGGGGCGGAGGGGACGGAGGCGGGGCGGAGGGGACGGAGGCGGGGCGGAGGGGACGGAGGCGGGGCGGAGGGGACGGAGGCGGGGCGGAGGGGACGGAGGCGGGGCGGAGGGGACGGAGGCGGGGCGGAGGGGACGGAGGCGGGGCGGAGGGGACGGAGGCGGGGCGGAGGGGACGGAGGCGGGGCGGAGGGGACGGAGGCGGGGCGGAGGGGACGGAGGCGGGGCGGAGGGGACAGAGGCGGGGCGGAGGGGACAGAGGCGGGGCGGAGGGGACAGAGGCGGGGCGGAGGGGACAGAGGCGGGGCGGAGGGGACAGAGGCGGGGCGGAGGGGACAGAGGCGGGGCGGAGGGGACAGAGGCGGGGCGGAGGGGACAGAGGCGGGGCGGAGGGGACAGAGGCGGGGCGGAGGGGACAGAGGCGGGGCGGAGGGGACAGAGGCGGGGCGGAGGGGACAGAGGCGGGGCGGAGGGGACAGAGGCGGGGCGGAGGGGACAGAGGCGGGGCGGAGGGGACAGAGGCGGGGCGGAGGGGACAGAGGCGGGGCGGAGGGGACAGAGGCGGGGCGGAGGGGACAGAGGCGGGGCGGAGGGGACAGAGGCGGGGCGGAGGGGACAGAGGCGGGGCGGAGGGGACAGAGGCGGGGCGGAGGGGACAGAGGCGGGGCGGAGGGGACAGAGGCGGGGCGGAGGGGACAGAGGCGGGGCGGAGGGGACAGAGGCGGGGCGGAGGGGAAAGAGGCGGGGCGGAGGGGAAAGAGGCGGGGCGGAGGGGAAAGAGGCGGGGCGGAGGGGAAAGAGGCGGGGCGGAGGGGAAAGAGGCGGGGCGGAGGGGAAAGAGGCGGGGCGGAGGGGAAAGAGGCGGGGCGGAGGGGAAAGAGGCGGGACGGAGGGGAAAGAGGCGGGACGGAGGGGAAGGAGGCGGGACGGAGGGGAAGGAGGCGGGACGGAGGGGAAGGAGGCGGGACGGAGGGGAAGGAGGCGTGACGGAGGGGAAAGAGGCGGGAGGGAGGGGAAGGAGGCGTGACGGAGGGGAAGGAGGCGTGACGGAGGGGAAGGAGGCGGGACGGAGGGGAAGGAGGCGGGACGGAGGGGAAGGAGGCGGGACGGAGGGGAAGGAGGCGGGACGGAGGGGAAGGAGGCGGGACGGAGGGGAAGGAGGCGGGACGGAGGGGAAAGAGGCGGGACGGAGGGGAAAGAGGCGGGACGGAGGGGAAAGAGGCGGGGCGGAGGGGAAAGAGGCGGGACGGAGGGGAAAGAGGCGGGACGGAGGGGAAAGAGGCGGGACGGAGGGGAAAGAGGCGGGACGGAGGGGAAAGAGGCGGGACGGAGGGGAAAGAGGCGGGACGGAGGCGAAAGAGGCGGGACGGAGGGGAAAGAGGCGGGACGGAGGGGAAAGAGGCGGGGCGGAGGGGAAAGAGGCGGGGCGGAGGGGAAAGAGGCGGGGCGGAGGGGAAAGAGGCGGGACGGAGGGGAAAGAGGCGGGACGGAGGGGAAAGAGGCGGGACGGAGGGGAAAGAGGCGGGACGGAGGGGAAAGAGGCGGGACGGAGGGGAAAGAGGCGGGACGGAGGGGAAAGAGGCGGGACAGAGGGGAAAGAGGCGGGACGGAGGGGAAAGAGGCGGGACGGAGGGGAAAGAGGCGGGACGGAGGGGAAAGAGGCGGGACGGAGGGGAAAGAGGCGGGACGGAGGGGAAAGAGGCGGGACGGAGGGGAAAGAGGCGGGACGGGGGGAAAGAGGCGGGACGGAGGGGAAAGAGGCGGGACGGAGGGGAAAGAGGTAGGGTGAAGGGGAAAGAGGTAGGGTGAAGGGGAAAGAGGTAGGGTGAAGGGGAAAGAGGTAGGGTGAAGGGGAAAGAGGTAGGGTGAAGGGGAAAGAGGTAGGGTGAAGGGGAAAGAGGTAGGGTGAAGGGGAAAGAGGTAGGGTGAAGGGGAAAGAGGTAGGGTGAAGGGGAAAGAGGTAGGGTGAAGGGGAAAGAGGTAGGGTGAAGGGGAAAGAGGTAGGGTGAAGGGGAAAGAGGTAGGGTGAAGGGGAAGAGGCAGGGGCAAGCACGAGCTGCAATATGGTAGGGGGAGAGAAATTACATGGTGGGGCGAAAGGGTATATTACGGGGAGAGGTGGAGAGAGGGACAGGAAAAGGGGGAGGAGATTGGGGGAGAGGAGTGAGAAAGGGAGAGGAGGAGAGTGCGGAGGAGGAGCGGAAGAGGGAAATTAGAAGAGATCGATGGAGGAGCGATAGAGGGGGAGGGGAATGAGATGCTGATGGGGTGGGGATGGGCTGGAGAGGGCACCGTGATGGGGAAAGCAAGGGTAGGAGAAAGCAGAGAAGGATGTGCATGAAGGGCGACAGCAGGGCAGGGGAGACTGCAGGACAGGGGATGGAGCGAATGAGGTGGATGACAGGGAAGGAGACGAGGGGGGCAGAGAGGGGACGAAAGGGGCAGATGGGGGACGAGGGGGGCAGATGGGGGACGAGGGGGGCAGATGGGGGACGAGGGGGGCAGATGGGGGACGAGGGGGGCAGATGGGGGACGAGGGGGGCAGATGGGGGACGAGGGGGGCAGATGGGGGACGAGGGGGGCAGATGGGGGACGAGGGGGGCAGATGGGGGACGAGGGGGGCAGATGGGGGACGAGGGGGGCAGATGGGGGACGAGGGGGGCAGATGGGGGACGAGGGGGGCAGATGGGGGACGAGGGGGGCAGATGGGGGACGAGGGGGGCAGATGGGGGACGAGGGGGGCAGATGGGGGACGAGGGGGGCAGATGGGGGACGAGGGGGGCAGATGGGGGACGAGGGGGGCAGATGGGGGACGAGGGGGGCAGATGGGGGACGAGGGGGGCAGATGGGGGACGAGGGGGGCAGATGGGGGACGAGGGGGGCAGATGGGGGACGAGGGGGGACAGAGGGGTGGGAGAGCGAGGTGGAGAGGGTTTTGGTAAAGATGGTTTGGGTAGAGAGAGAGAGAGAGAGAGAGAGAGAGAGAGAGAGAGAGAGAGAGAGAGAGAGAGAGGGGATAGTAGAGTTATATTGAGTCACTTTGATATGAGGTGGTTTTAAGTAAGAGGTTCATTTTGATGAATTTCAGGCAGGTGATAATAATAAATTTATTTTAACGTTTCTGTGAAAACACAGTGAACTAGCTGACATGATTGTATTACAGATCATCTTTACATAAACATGACACACTGAGTTACAGACAGGCACAATGAAAAAGACACATTTAACACTGGTTAAAGCCTTGTGCGGAAATGAAATCACACACATTCACACATGCATGAATACAAGCAGATGAAGAGGGAGAGAGTGGATGATGGAGGGGGGATGTGGAGATGGGAGTGAGAGGGAGGTGAAGAGAGGTCAGAGAGGGAGGTAGAGACGGGACAGAGAGGGAGGCAGCACTGAGCAAAATTCAAAAATTCAAAAATTCAAGTGTCACACTGAATGAAAGTAGCAATGTGGAGTGGAGCGAGAAAGGGGGAGGGACAGGGAGTGGTGAGAGAGAAGAGTGAGGTCTGTCAGAGCATGCAGGGACTACATGGCAGCATGACAAAGCTGTCAAGCGGAACATCGGGAGGCCGTTGGGCAGAGCGGTGGTGGGGAATGGGGGGAGTAGAAAAGGGGAGGAGTGGGGAAGTAAAATGGCAGAGTGGCACACAATGAGAATGATTGGACATAAATAGGGACGAGGTTATTGGACAGAGTGAGCAGAAACTACTGTGTGGACGGTGTGAAAACACACATGTACTGGTGATGAAGGCCAGAATGGTTCTGGGGGAAAAGGATGTGTTGCAAGAATAACTCCAATCTATACACTTCAAAAAAGTGGGTGGTGGAGGGAAGGATCCAGATGACCCAGGTTGTGCAGCAGTCACTGAAATCAAGCATGTTATTTTTAGCAGCATGTTGGGCAACAGGCTAGTCTACTTCACTCTTGGCTACAATTTGGTGATGGACAGCTGGTTGTTGATCATACCTATATAAAAATCTCTGCAATGACTGCAGCAGAGCTGATGTATGGCATGGCTGCTTTCACGGACTGCCTGGCCTCTGACGAGGGAGGATAAGCCTGTGACATGACTGAAGAGCTGGGTGGGTAGATTGGGCAGGTCTTGCTCCTGAATCTTCCACAAGGATATGATCTCTGTGGCATGAGGTTGGGATTGAGAGTGCCATAGGAATGGGCTAGGATGTTGCTGGGGTTGGGTAGCAACATATCATTTCAGGAGGGGTGGAAAAGCTCTTGAGTAGAATGTCCCTCATTTCTGGCCATGACAGATAAAGCCATGATGAAGGATGTGGATCACTTGTTCTTGTCCGGGGTAATATTGTCTGGTAAAAGGGTACTCCTTTGTGGCTGGTTCTTCAGGGGGGCAGAAGGGATCAGGGATGTGCGGAGAACTGGCATGACAAATCTGTTTGTGGACTAGAGCTGGGGGATGGGGTCTGCCTATGAAGGCTTAGGTGAGACCTTCAGCAAACTGGGAACTGGAGTTCTTTTCACTGCAGATAAGTTATTCTCAGTTGGGCAGGCTGTATGGGAGGGACGGCAGCTGGCAAAATGCAGGTACTGTTGGCTATAGGTGAGTTTGATGTGGACAGAGGTGTGGATGGAGCCATCAGACAGGAGGTCAATGTCCAGAACAGTAGCAATCTGGGTGAGGAGGGCCAGGTAAAGGGGACTGATGAGGTGTTGAATTTGTGAAGGAATGAAGATAGAGTGTCTTGGCACCGAGTATATATATGACGATACCATCAATGAACCTAACACAGACCAGATATTTGGGGTTTTGGGAAGCTAGGACGGTTTCCTCTAGATGGCCCATAAACAAGCTGGTTTAGGAGGGTGCCATGCAAGTGCCCATGGCTGTGCCACATGGACTTTCCATAGTTAGATACTCTTCCTGTATGTACAACAACACATATTACTTACCAAAATAGAGAAAAATAAATATTCAAAATAAATGCCATAAAAATTTCAGAATTTAAGTGAAAATGTTACAAACTATTTTTGAAATTGTATGACTGACATATTTGTGTCATTTGTGTAAAAATGTAGTTTGTTAAGATATGTTAACACCGTGTTCACTGATGTACAACTTTCTTATAATCTCGTCACACTGGAAGACACAAGAAAAATCTGTAAAATACTGGTATGCCAGAAACACTAAGTACCAGTAACATCTATAGTACAGTTCATTAACGGAGAGTGTAAAAAGCTCAAATGAAGAGGAAAATGCAAATGCCTATGCCCATAATTGCAAATATACAACATCAGTTCTAAAAGTGCTTCATTTTATTAATCCACCAAATGGGACTGCAATAAAAGTGAAATTTAAACCATATCTGGTAATTTTGACAGTGTTGTTCGGTAGGAACAATGTTGTTTAACTATGAATGATAATGGAACAAATCTCCAAAACATGTCTTTGATTAATTACACAAGTGTTCCTTAAATCCCATACAGAATGACAACCTTCAGCGATGTGGGACAAGTCAAACAAGATATCTATTAACAAAAGACTGTGTACGCCATGACGATTTAGGTTGGCACTAGTCAATTTTGGTTGACCAGTCTGCTTTGTCCGTATAAGTGGAAGTTCTCTGAGGAGTAAAGGGGTTTATGTGAGGAATGACAGGGCTTCGAGAGCCTGATGACTGGTGGTTGTGAGGGGAGAGAATGGATGTATAGAGAGACTTAAGCTTTTAAGGATAGCGGAACACTGAGTGAGTGTATCATTGCTTTCTTGATACAAGCTAGGCTGGCAAGAGCTATTAGAATCATGCACAGAGGAAGTAAGAGGAATGCTGACTCAAAGCAGAGAGCAGTGCATTAACATGTCTCATGTGACCAGATAAATGAAGTATCAATGAAGTCACTGGGCTAATTGAAAGTTTGTGAAAGATACTGCCATTTGCCAATATTATAGACTCACCAGCTTAGTCAAACATTGCTCATCCTTGTGGTTAAAGCATTGTCTTCTGTGGATTGTGCAGCCTCTGACTTTGAGACTAAATGGTTGCTTAAGTGTGCTGTGCTGAAGAGTTTCATGAATTGGGAGTTGTCACTAATTACGCAATTAGTTCACATTCATTTATGTCTGGTTGTTTATTAATCATACTGTAAAGGCTGCTTACAGGATGTAGTGATTCGAGAATTTCTGTGTAAATTCTAGAACCAATCAGCCTTCTACAATCTTGAACACACGATATTCTGGACATGAGTGTGGGATGGCAGAATCCTACCTACTGCGCGTCACATGTTTGTGTGAGCAGGTTTAAAATCAGTCGCAGGAAGAAAGTAGACGTGGCGGACGAACAGCACCGACAAGTACCTGTGGGGCAATCCATAGATGTTTTAGTGAGTGTGTAAGGAAGAACCATGGAGTTTATACACAGCTCTGTGCTTATTGGGTCATTGAATATTGTTATTAAAACAAAGACAGTTGAAAAAGAACTCCTGAAAACTCTTGACATAACCTTGTTATAGGCAAGACTTATTTTCTGATTTATGTTAAGAAAAGTTCTGGTGTCAAAGCCAACTTTCTTTTAACTGTAATTTAATTTGTTTCTGATGTTTGACTGTATGAGGGACTTACCGGAAGTTGTATATTTATGTTGAAAGTGAGAGTTTTATGGTGTATGGAAGTCAAATACATCGTTAATTGATGAAAAGCAAAGTTTGTATGTCTACTTATTTCATAAGTAGAAAAAGTCTAAAAATTCCTGTACCTAGTGTTATTCAATGGAGAAGAAGTCAAGAGGGTTTCCAGCAGCCGGCTATTCAGTAAATAAGAGTGGCTACAAATTCCCAGTACGTCACCTCGTAAATAAGTGGAAGGTGGTTTGGGGGAATAAACCGAAATAACCCAGATTCACACTCACACTTTAAGTCAGAAATGTTAGAAGGGACTGTGGTGTCAAGTGCCTGCAGTTGAAGTTATTTGCTTTCTAAAATTATTGCTATTTCTGAAATCTGATGCCAAACAGTTTCAGGTGTAAGAGCTGACACTGTCTTGCATTTATGTGGGCTGTGGCAGATGGAGAGAGCATATCACTGGATAAGGTGTGTGGTTTAGTAATAGCTGTGACATTACAAAAAGGGAAGCAATGTCCCATTTCTAATTTTATCAAAACCAATGTAAGTGAACACTAAGATCATATGGGTCCACTGAGTCTTCCGTAAGTCCTAAACAAAATTTGTATATTCACTTGTATATTCTGCTAAGCTTAGTGGTAATGGATTTGGTTATGCTTATTCTGCCTCGTGTGTAAGTGTGAAAAGCTGGCAGATTACTGGTTTAAGTAACATTAAGCAAACCAACATTTCTAAGGGAAAATAATAACTGAAAGACTTGCCTAAAAGGTTCAGTTTTGAAGATGTTAAATTGTAAATTTTACTATCAGTATTGATATGGTTGTAACATGATTTTTTAAATGGTGGTTTCCTCAAGGAAATAATTTATTTGGAAATTTTTACACTGTACTGGATAATTGTATTGGAAGTAGTTGTTGGATTATAGTGACCAAATCTGGCATGACTGTGTAATTTTAAAATAAATGTTTGAAGTGTTAAGACTGTGTCTACTGGATCAATTGCGCCACCCTTTTCCATTGTGGCTCAACTACCTGTAACAATGGATACTTAATCTTCAAGTTTATGCCAGCTAAATTTACCCACGTAAATAAGAAGAAAGCTGCTCTATTTACAAAAAGCTGCCACTTTCCGAGTTACATTAAATAATTTCTTTTTATCTCCTACTGGAAGCTTATTATTTAATTACATAAAATATGAAAAAAGCAACCAGTCTCACTGCTAGTGTGGATGTTTGGATGTGCATATCCCTACTTCGAAAACAGCAAGAGCTCAAAACCTAGTTTTAACTGATTTATATTACATTTGTGTGTGTCACGCAACACTCCTTTATTGTTAAGTGGTTGCCTTTCCCTTATTTACTTATTTTTCCATCCAGAAATTTCCATTATTGTTTAATATTTAGTTGATTAAGTTCGTATTATTCAAATAAAACTTTTATATACGTCTGTAAATTCACAAGCCTGTATACACTCAACTTATATTTTACCTAACAGAAATTGTCAATTAAGGAATTAAATTAAAATTTAGTGACTGATTACATTGTGTTTGTTTATTTGTAGTTTACACGTACTGTCACAGAAGTTGTCTATAAAACATTTTTAAGGATAAAATATCAGATTGTATCCATGTCATTGGACACTACTGCAGGAGGCAGTGCATTTGCAAAGTAGACCAGGCACTGCAATTTTTACAGGCTACCATGTTACGTGTGTACCATGAGTACTTCAATCCCAATAGAATGAGAAAGTAAATAAAACCAGACAGCTCTAAAGTTTACTACTGCTGTTATTGTCAAGAAGGAAAAAGACAGTGCCACTGACCGGCTCAGACTGCAACAGCCAGCCATTTCAAAGAAAAAGGCGGGATGATTAAAGTTTAATGTCCCAACAGTGACAAGGTTACTAGACGATGAACAGCAGCTCTGATCTGACAAGGATGGGGAGGGAAATCAACTATGTTCTTTTCAAAGGAACCATCCATGCATTTGCCATAAGTGACATAAACAAGCCACAGAAGACCTGAACCTGGAAGACAGGATGAGGATTTGAACCTTTCTCCTCCCAAATATGAGTTTAATGCCATAAGCATTGCACTACCTTCTTTGGTGCCAGTTAAATGCTAGGAAACGAAAGAAAAGAATTGAAAAAATAAAAAAATAAAAAGGGGACCGGAAAAATGCCATTGAAAGTGTACACGAAGTTCCTAGGCTTTCCAGGTTGGGAAAACATTGACCCATAAAGACAGCAGGGTAAGAGTTCTTCAGAAAGTACAACATGAGGAAATGGACTCCACTCGGCAGCAGATTAGAATAACAGAAAGGCAGGTAAAAGGAGATTTGCTGCTTTAAGGAACAGAACAACTACTAGTAATCAAATCATTTCATATTTAAAAGGAGAAAAACTTTGTTAAGACATTCTGCTGAAGTGCTGCACCAACAGGGAAAAAAAATTAAAAATAAAAAAAAAATTGACAAAAACAAAAGTTGGTGAGGGAATTATTGCATCTGAAAGATGATGTGTCTCTGAATTTTGTGCGAGTCACATAAGAGTGGCAATAATAGTGCCACTCTGAGGATGCAAATCAAGTTGTTTCAAATACATGCTGCAACAGTTGTGAGCATTAGCTACCTCTGAGATTGTACATGGTGAGTTTGTTAGTAAAGAGTGCCTTTAAGGCAATAAAGATGCCATTATCAACACATCACTGAGTTTGATCAAAGCTACAAGAAACTGGGTATTCCTTCTGCACAACTGCAGAAAAATTTGGCAGAAATGTAGCCACTGTACATGACTGCTGGCAGCAGTGGTCACAAGAATGTACGGCCACAAGAAGACCGGGCTCTTGATAGCCACATGGCACTACCGAGAGGGAAGACCATTGTGTTTGGCATATGGCTCTGACACATCGTACTGCATCTTGAGCAGCAATTTGAACAGTAGTTGGCACCACAGTGATACAACAAAACCTTAAAAACTGCTTACTTCATGACAGCTCTGAGCCAGATGCCCTGCTGGGTATATTCCACTGAACACAAACCACCACCACCGTTTACAACTTCAGTGGTGACAAGCACGAGCTCTTTGGAAGGCAGGGTGGGGGGTCTGTTGTGTTTTCTGATGAAAGCTCATTCTGCCTCATTGTCAGTGATGGCCAAGTGTTGGTTAGAAAGAGGCCAATGGAGGGCCTGCAACTAACGTGTCTGCATCCTCAACATACTGGACATAAACCTGGAGTTAAGTATAGATGCAATTTTGTGCAGGAGTATTCTTGAGGTTCTCCCATGCACTCTGACTGCAAATTTGTATGTCAGTCTGGTCATTTGACTGGTGTGCTACCATTCACGAACATACTACTGTTGTAACCAAACATGCTCTACAGAATGTGACATGTTGCCTTGGCCTGCTCTATCCCAAGCCCTGTCTTCACTCAAGCACACATGGGACATCACTGGATGACAACTCCAGCATCATCCGCAAACAGCATTAACCATCCCTGTATTGATCGACCAAGTGCAACAGGCATGGAACTCCTCCATCTCTCAAACTGACATCTGGCGACTGCACAACACAATGGATGCACATTCGCATACTTGCATTCAAAAAATTTCTGGCAGTTAAACCAGTTATTAACATTTCACATTTGCAATGGCTTATCTCGCACTTGAAGGAAGGAAGGAAGGAAGATTGCGTTTAACATCCCGTCAACATCGAGTTCATTAGAGATGAGCACAAGCTTGGACTGTGTCAATGATAGGGAAGGAAATCAGCCATGCCCTTTCAAAGGAACCATCCTGGCATTTGCCTGGAGCGATTTAGGGAAATCGTGGGAAACCTAAATCTGGATGGTTGGATGCTGGTTTGAACAATCACTCTCCCGGATGCGAGTCCAGTGCACTAACCACTGCACCATATCACTTGGTTCATGCTTACAGTAACCTGTGATCTTGCAACGTTAATCACCTGCTAGACAAATGTATTCCCACAATTTCATTACACTATATTAATTATTTGTTGGTGTCATGATCTTTTTTCCTGCCAGGGCACATTTACAGTATACAGTAGCACATAGATTTACAACAACTAGTGTCCAGCCAGATTACCACACTGGTAGTCTTCTGTTGTCCAGGTAAATCTCTGTCTTGTGTGGAAGTGGGGGTACTGAGCCGCAACACCACACACACTATAGCAGATGAACAAATAATAACTTAATTCATGAAACGGTTCGCAAATACTCGCATACATCTGAGCTTGTGTCAATTGTCAACTGAAGATTGCCGCATTGTGTAACCATTAGGTGTTGCAGTCTTTGCCGAGATTCTCAACAGTGCCATTATGTGACTAATTTGTTGCATCCTGTGTTATGCCAGTGTTGACAAAATGGATGGAACCTATGAGCAGTCAGTCGATTGCAACAGGGCCTTGAAGCCACATGATGCACTTACGCCCCTACACGCAACAAACAAGGCAGATGCAGTTGATGCAACAAACAATGCGGCTCCAGTTGGCTGGTCTTATTGCTTCAGGTAGGTGGCAGCTGACACACACAGTCCATAGTTAGGGTGGCAGAACTTGCATCTAGTGTCACTGTGATATCTACTGCTCATTGTGGTACTTCTTTGTTAGGAACACTACATTCTTGTGCAGTCACTCTTAATGCTGGAGGAATCTATCCTGCTGATACACCAATAATTGCTGTTCTTGTAGCTTTTCATTCTGCAGCTGGCACTGATGTGGTAACTGTTACAGCAGTGGCCTCATGTGCTCCAAATTCAGGTCAGATGATAGTGAGCCTTCAATGTTCAGGTCTCTTGGACTACTGACACTCTTGGCATCACGCCATCTGCCAACAATTGCGCTGTGTTCATACAAAGTTTCCATTCTTGTGTAGGGATCACAATTCATGGGATACAAATACGCTTAGGCTATGTATACTAGCACACAGATTTAAACATTTAATTCTGGATTTAGTACTGCTTGCAGCTATTGTCTGGATAGGTCACACTCCATAGGTGCAAACTGGCATTCTTACCACAGGTAGTTTTCCAGGTGTTCTTACCGCAGGTAGTTTTCAATAGTGCTGAGTAAATCCATGCCCAGATGTTGCCATCCACAAATTACAAAGATAAGAAGAAGAGTGTGGGGAACCACAACTATGACAATCTATGACACAAGTGCAGAATTTCTGGAAATTCTCCATCATGGAATCATATTTTCCTTACTTCTTAATGCCTAAAATCCCATTCACACATAATTTTATACACAAATTTTACAGTTATGGGAACATTAGGTATTCCTACTGAGTATAATACCTCTCTTTGTTAGTTGCTCTCTTTTTTATTTTGTTTTTTAGATGTACTTACTAAGCGAACAGAATTTCTGTCACAAGAAATCCAGGCACTTCTCTAACAACAGAGCATATCCAGCTACTTAAAATACTTGCTATTATCAGTCACACAATTTGTAAATTATTTGCCATCATACTGTACCTTGAAGAGAATAATCCAAAAATTCTTTCATATAATGATGGGCAGCATGTTGCAGATCTTTGTAAGTTTCAAAATGATTGTCAGAGCTAAAATCTGCTGGTGAAATGATATGTACCACATAAAATTCAGCGAAATGTGCAGCTGTTGGGTGCACAAGACTCCATTTAAGAAACTGAAGAGTCATGAATTCCATTGCAAGAAATTCAGCCACTGGATATGGACTTTCAATCAATGCATTCATATCAGATACTTTTGGTACATTTATATCCCGCTCCTCAAATTTTGCTGCAATTAAAACAGTGTATTAGTGTGAGATATGTCATGTGCTATTTACTGCATGCAATATAAATAATATCTGTAATTACTTAGGGTTTTTTAATCTGTCTATGCTGCATAACTACAATCATGACCATAAGATAAAAATATCTTCAAAGGCCCATTAGAAAACACTGCATCAAGATGACACTAAATTGTAGTGAGACATTATGGAAACATAACAAATGGCATGTTGGAAGGAGACCACTTAAATGAGCCAGTAACAGTCTATGTATTTGGCACTCAGTATTTGATACAGAGGGTAGCATATTACAGCAAACACTTAAAATGATCATTATAAGACTAGAGTCCGATCACAGTTGGTGCAGAATGGGAAAGTAGTTGAATATCAAATTATGCAAAATTTCATAACAGGAGAAAACAGTCAATGATAGTACAGGCATGACTGACTGCACATCACAATCCAGTGGCAGGGTCATTGTCACCCTGAGGTATCTAATTGCTAAAACTGCTTTGGTTTGAGGCCTTACAGCAGCATCTTGGATGCCCATCTCCCATCAGATTTCATGTCAGTAGCTTCATGACGTTCCTCTGTATACTCATCAACCTGCCAAAGGCACAAAGGCACCATGTGGCACAGCAAATGTGGTGTCTTGCTCACTGTGAGTGGGCCAAGAAAATGTTGGTTACAGCTATGGGCAAGGAGAAGTAGTTTAGCTTGGAGAGCAAGTCTCACATATTATTTGGCACGGCACGCCTATGCAACAGGTTACAACCCTGCCAATAGTGTTTAAAGTGACCAATGTGGTGCCACCAGTATTCTTGTATGTGTGACACCATCATGGCTTCCTGGATGATGATTGTGCTCAACCATACATAGCTGGGCTAGTGGACCAGTATCTACAAGATAGAGATATCATGCAGCTATAGTAACTAAATTATTCTTGGAAACAAAATCTAATTGAAGATGCATCAGAAAGGCTAAGCTGAAGGAATGGAGCTCTACCTCTAGTGCAGACCAGTGCTGACCTCCAAATGGCACTTGTCCTGCAATGGGAGACATTACCAGAAGCCACAAGATCCACAGGATAAGCTGCAGTAGTGCATACTTGATCCTTATTCTAGGGCACCAAATCTGTATGCTGTTGGCAAGTACGCCAGACATTGAATGTGCAAACCCATTCCTAGTTTTCTAGTATACCATGTATCAGCATCACTGTAACACAAATTTGCCAAATGCACCTCCTAGTGACTCATTGTCATCCTGGTTTATGGACACATTTGTGTAATATCATGAGTAGATCAATGATTTAGCAAGATCCATAATGTATTTTATGCTACATTACAACTGTTACAAACTTAATTCCCAAATAAAATATGCAGCAAAGGGTTGTTGTTGTTATTATTATTATTATTAGCTCCATGAAATGTTCTGATAGTTTCACACCCTCATCTTCAACTAGACAGGAGTCATGTTGAGTTTTTCTTTCACTTCTGCAAAGTTGTTTGCCAATACATACATTACGCAATTAATTACTATTCCTACAAAATTACGACTTACATAAGAAAGTTAATATATTGTCTTCTTTACTTTCCTCACAGAACATAATCTCCAGACACCTATACAAAAACATTTCATTACCACAACCTTTATTCTCTTGTTAATAGAGGCAAAGAACTTACTTGTGGGACATATTAAAAAAAGCTAATGCTTTAGCATCTATGGTGACAAAGTTCGTTGTTACCACTAGTAACACCTGTACAGCTTTTACAAAGAGAGTTGAACTGACTATTACAGTACCCTTCACGTCAGGAGAATGAGTGCTGTACAACATTGCTTATGAGATGCCACTGTTTTCCAACAGTGATTAACACAGACAGCTCATAATGTGAAAAGTAAAGCAGCTTTTACTTACATGTGCAATGATCTTCACGGAAATAAAGCTTGAATTTAAAAAAAAAAACAGCCTCACACCTTATGTGTGCAATTAGTTAATAATATTTCGTAACGTTGATTTGACAGTAACAAACGATTTTAGCCATAAAATTCAGCACCACAACAAAAAGTCAATAGATGATTAGAGCTGTCAGACATTTCTCATGTGCATGTAAAATCTCAACTATGGCACCAGCAGGAAGAATGCATGTTCATAGTTTCTCTGTTTCTTGAGTTGTTTCAAATGTCCCTCTCTTAAGCAAAGGCTGTGATGTACAGCCATCAGACATGAGACACAGTTGGAATCTGAGCTGAATGCTCTTCAAAATATGGAAGAGATATCCCAAGGAGTTTTATTCTTATTTTTGCAACTAGCACGTGGGGCTAGGGATAATATTCAAATGCAATGATGGCAACTTGCACTGGTTATAATGTAGTAGCTTAATAAATTGAAATAGGTGCCTCATTTGTGTGCTGCATCCCATAAATAGTGAAGTTTTTTTTAATTTATTTTCTTGTGGTTTCAAATTAACAATAGCTTTTAAGTTATCAATACATTTATTCAGAATTAGAAAAGAAAGGAAGGAGGAATAGGGCAATTCCCACTAATTATATTATAAGGGCAACCAAAAAGTTTCTGTTTGAAGGCCTTACAATTGCAATGTCAATCAGGAAAATCACCATAAACATTGAGGCAATCATCCCACTCACACAGCAGGCTGAAGATACTCATAACTGTCTGCTGCACATCCTTATCCAACAGGAATTGTTGACTCTTCAAGGCCTTTTTTTTTAAGGGACCAAAAGCATAATAATCATCACATAGGGAGAGATCAAGACTATAGGGCGGGTGCTCAAGCATATCTCACTTGAGCTGGTGTAACTTCTGCATTATGACATTTGTGATATGGAAATGTGTTGTCATGAAGCAGCAGCACACATTAGTCACAATTTTCCTGGATATTTCGTGCTTTAATTGCACGTTATAATTCTTCTAGCAGTGGGCAGTACCATCTCCCAGTGACAGAGACAATAAGTTCCTTGAAATCAATAAGCAATGGACCCTGGTAATCAAAGAACTGGGTGAGCATCACTTTTACTGCAGATGACTAGCTCCAACTACTTGGGACGTGGGGATGATCGATGACACTACTGATCCATCAACACTTTCAACTGTGGTTCCCAGTAGTGGCACCAGCTAATGTTGCCTGTAACAATGTGCTTAAGGAACATGTTGCCTTCAACACAAACACATCAGGTGCTTCAGGCAGACAGTCATTCAGTTTGCTTTTTGTCCAGCATTCAACACCCGGGGTATCCAATGGCTGCCAACCTTACATTAGCCTAACTCCTGCCGGATAATGTACCGGATGTTACAAAGCTGATGTTGAGCTCCTTTTGTAGCGGACAGATGGTTGCACGATGATCCGTCCTAATCACATCATCAGCCACCTGTTTGTTGTTGTCTGTAATGGACGAAGCTGGCCTCTCATATCAACTGGCATCCTGTGACGAATTGTGACAAGCATGGAATTGGTATGCCATTCCACGATGACGATTTTCAACAAACATGCTGCCTCATACAGATTCTTCATTCCCCGATGGCTGTATACTGGTATTTGTCCCTTGGCAGCCAAGAAAAGAATAACAGCACACGTCCCGTTTGGATGCGTTTGGTAGTAATGTCACCTAGTTCATGTTTCTGCATGTACATCGGAAAGGCACAAATGCCACACTAACACCTTTTCTACATGTCGGTGCCTATATACCCACACTGGAGTTGTGCTGGGTTGAACATATGCTGCAGCAACGTCCTCAAATGGAAACATTTTGATGGCCGCTTACATAATGTATTGGAGGACAGTTAAAGAAATAGGTTGTGCAATTTCCGAATGTGAAATTCAGGCATTTTAGTGATGTAGGGAAACAATAGAAAACCTAAACCTGGATGGCCAGGCAGATAATTGGACCACAGTTCTCCAAGATGTGAGTCTACTGTCTTAATCACAGCACCACCTTGCTCCTTTCAGAATTATTTAAAAGTGACTGTTAGATTTGGTTGCTACCATAAGTAGAGCTCCCTTGCAGCTGAATATAATTGTTACACTGATTTTTCCAAGTGTTGCACTGGCTGACTGTTGAAACTGAATTCAGACACATGTAAATCAGCATCATTTGCTGGGAATAACTTTTTTTTAAAATGCATGTTACTTGGTACAGAAATTACTAAAATAGCACAGGAACCTACTAAGTAATTTGCTGTCGTCTTGTGACATTCTCTAAAATATTCAGTCAGAGATGATTAAAATACTTGTTTGCTGCAGTTCTGTATTTGATTTTGCCAAACAACAATAACAGCCTTCTTCTGGTCTGAAATACTAGGAAGTAGAGGGCACAGGTTTCATTGGATATTTTTAGTATGTACATCCCTGTTCTATCAACTGAAGACATCAAGTCTGTAAATGAGTCCATGGTCATATTGTGGCACTTTATTTGCAAAGGTCCGTCTTGACCACACAATTTTTGCATTTCCTTATTACTAGTTTCAGCTATTGCCATCTTCAGATCTGTTAGAAATAAGAAACAGTGGTGTAACCAACTGCACAATTAGCTGAAGCTAAATCTATAACAGGCCTAGTGATACAAAAGAAAAAAGAAAGAAAAAAAAAAAAATAAAATAAAATAAAATAAAAATTTTACATTACTAACGACCATGTGTACCAGCCACAAATACTATAAAATATTCTGATGTAGGAATCAATTTCAAAATCTGCACATATAGGTACACAGTAAGTGCTGGTCATGGCCTGGATGCGTCTGATATTTATACAAACAACTGAGGTCAGCAGAAGGCACTATAACTTGGGTACATGAGTAACCAGTATCATAAATGTAATAGTTAAGATGCAATATGCATGGGCACTAATTAAAATTACTTCACATGGCAAAACGAGCGCCTGACAATAAAACATGAACTGACATAAAACATGTGAAATTAGATCCATATTTAAAATCCACATAAAAGGTGTAAAGAGTAATAATGGGAAGCTCCTAGCCTGGCAAAGCAAAAAACACAATTGTTTAAAAGTCAGAATAAGAAGTTTAACAATAGCATCACATCTATAAATCGAGACCTTTCATCATGACAAAACAATTAAACCATAACTGTAAGTGTAAGGTAATTAACAAAACAAAGACTATTAATTAAAACCTTGATAGTTAATAACACATTCAGAGTGGGATTTCACTGGCAAAACTTGTGGAAGAAGGCCCATTCTTCTTGCCGCTGTTGGCAGTGCACACGACCGCACAACAAGCTGCTGTGGCACTTGATGCTGATCAGACTAGTAGGTTTTTGAACACATCAAAATAAGTATTCGGGTTAAACTCACCCTGTTCATTCTGCAGTAATTCCAGTTGTCATTTTCTGTCCATATAAATTTCCATTTCTTTGAGTAGGTTCAGTAATTCACGCATTATGCAACACTTCCACATTATCCTCTATGTTTCCTGTACACAGAAAATGGTGACTAGAATTAGTGCTGGATGAACAGAATGAGTTACATCTGAATGCTTGTTCTGATGAATTCAGAAATCTGATAGTTTGAGCAGTGTCGAGCATTGCAGTAGCTTGGAGTGTGGTCGTGTGCACCAGCCACCTGCAGTGAGGAGACTGGGTTTTCTTTCACAAACAATGCCACAGTAAAAAAATGAGAACTTTACACAGAGAAGCCATGAAGCAGTGCCACTGAAATTCCAGTCCAGATTTGTTATCAACTATCAAGGTTTTAATTAATAAGTCATTGTTTTGTTAATTTCTTACACCTATGTTTATGTTTTAAATGTTTTAACTGCTTTGTCATGATGATCCCCCCCCCCCCCCCCAAAAAAAGAAAAAAGCACACACAGCAGGTAAACTACCAAATTGAGTTTTGGTGTGTGTAATGCAAGTTATTCCTGCAAGGGGTGCTTAAAATTGATTTGCAAAATGGACAGTTGGTGCGCTACGTTTGGCCACCTCATTTGGACAGGACACACTACTGTGGAATTTAGAAAAAAGAGTGGTCAAAAACTGGAACAGGGACCATGTGAAAGTTGGTCAAAATGGCTGTAGAAGAAAGGTCAGGAAAAATAGTAGCAAATGGAGTCAGGTTGTCAACACGGAAGCCATCTTGTAAACTCAAGTCTGAGAACAGGACTTTTCAAGTGATGCACAACCCAGTGTGTTGTCCTGGACGGCAAGTGTCCATTGGAAATAAAGTACTGTCAGGAGTGTCATGGCGAAATGTGACAGGACTGCTCTTGTTCTATACACACATAAACAATCTGACGGGATGTGTGAGCAACAATCTGTGGTTGGTTGCCGATCGTGCTGTGGCATACAGAAAAGTGTCATCCTTGGGTGATTGTATGAGGATACAGGATGACTTGGATAGAATATTTTGTTGTTTGATGAATGCCTGCTTGCTCTAAATGTGGGAACCTATAAGTTAGTGCAGATGAGTAGGAAAAGCAATCCTCCACAAATGATAAAGCACAGCAGTCAGTCATTCTTTTTCGCACATTTTATTCGCTAAATCTAGATTTTGGCTGTTGCCTAACCATTATCATGCACTATTTCATAGTAGCAATGCATGTCAGTGCCCTGTTGTTTGGGCATCTGTCATATTTCTCCCAAGACTGCCTTGAAAGAACTGTGACAGACGCCTGAACAACAGGAGACTCACATGCATTGATACTATGAAATAGTGCATTGATAATGACTAGCCAAAATCTAGATTTGCCAAAGAAAACCTGCAAAAAAGGATAACTGATTGCTGTGCTCTATCATTTATGAATCATATCACAGTCGCTGAGTGCATCCGCGTTCCTAATGAAAGGTAACATGAAAAACAATCCTGTAATGTTTGAATACAGTATTAATGATCTTTGAGTAACATTGCAAAACAATATGAAATGAATTAACAAATAAGGTCGGTTATAGGGGAGGTGAATGGCTGACTTCGATTTATTGGAAGAATTCTAGGAAAGTGTACCTCACCTATGAAGGAAACCATATACAGAACACTTTAACAATCCATTCTAGAAAACTGGTCAAGTGTTTGGGATCCACACCTTGTTAGATTGAAGAAATGTGTGTGTGTGTGTTGGGGTTTATGGGCGCTCAACATCGAGGTCATCAGCGCCCTGACACACATTAAAAGGAACGAATGTGGAGAGACCTAATAAAACTGAAAAACACATTCAAAGAAAGCAGGAAAATAGAGAAATTACTACATAAGAAAGTAAAAGCTAAGGGAAGGGAAAACATAGCAACAAAAATGACACAGGAAAGTGTCATCGGCTGGCCACTTACATAAAAGATGGGCGAGCTTGTCACACAGTGAGCAAATTAATATCCTCTCCCTAAAATCTTTGTAAAAACATTTGACAAGGCACAGAACTTTAAAACTTTAACCACATTCGTCCGAGTGTTGCCTAAAAGAGTTGGCAGGTCCGCTGGCAAATCAGCCGAGGCCCGCTGGTCAGAAAATAAAACACAATCCAGTAAAATGTGGCTCACAGTGACCTGGACGCCGCAAGCACCACACAATGGAGGGTCTTCTCGCCGGAGCAGGAAGCCATGCGTCAAAGGGCTGTGGCCTATTCGAAGCCGAGTGAGGAGAACCTCGTCCCGTCGACAGGGCTGAAAGGAAGTACACCACACACACGTTGTGGGCTTGACTAGACGGAGCTTATTGTCAGTCACTTCCAGCCACTCATCCTCCCACCGACACATGACTCGGGAGCTCAACAGCGAGGTGAGTGCGTGCAACGGGATCGCACACTGAGATACGTGTGGATCAAGACACGCCTCCTTGGCTGCGAGATCTGCCCTTTCATTCCCAGCAATGCCGACATGCCCCGGAACCCAGCAGAAAGCTACAACCTTCCCCAGTCGCTGTAGCCGGAGGAGGGCATCCTGGATGGTCTGGACTACTTTATCCGCCGGATACAAATGGTGCAATGATTGAAGGGCACTGAGTGAATCGGAACAGACAAGAAATTTAAGAGAGGAAGAAAGTCTCATCGGCTCCAGTGACCGCAAGATCGCAGACAATTCTGCATCAAAGACAGTAAAAGTCTGAGGCAGGCGGACCTTGAGGACACGATCCAGAAAAACAACTGAGCAACCCACGGAATCCCCTTGTTTCGACCCATCCGTAAAAACAGCTACATAGTCGTGGTGCTCAGATAAAATAGCAGAAAATGCTCCAGTAAAAACGGTGGCAGGAGTGCAATCTCTCTTGTACTGCAATAAATCTAAAATCACACGTGGCCTCATTAGTAACCAGGGTGGCAGGCGGTTAAAACCCAGGATTTGGGGTTGGACAGACTCCACACCGAGGGACTCAAGCACACGGTGCACTCTGATCCCAAATGGCAACGTAGCCCGGGGACGGCGGGAAAAAAGGCGATCCAGAGGTGGAAGGGCAACAAGATGGTCAGCAGGCGAGCTGGGAGCTGCAAGAAACTTACAAGCTTGGCGCACCAGCAGGAGCTGCCGCCGGATGGTAAGTGGCGGTTCGCCAGCCTCAGCACAGAGGCTGGGTACGGGACTGGTCCGATAAGCACCCGTAGCCAGTCGAATCCCAGCATGGTGAACAGCGTCAAGGATCCGCAAATAAGACGGCCTCGCTGACCCATATACTGTGCAGCCATAGTCCAGCCGTGAGCGCACGAAAGCTCGATAAAACTGAAGGAGACGCGCCCTGTCCGCTCCCCAAGACCTGTGGCTGAGGCACTTGAGGATGTTCAGTGCCTTCAGCGTTCTGACTTTCAAGTCACGTAGGTGTGGCAACCATGACAACCTGGAGTCAAAAATTAGGCCCAGAAACCACACTATGTCTCCAAACTGTAGGACAGTATCCCCCATATGCAAGGCAGGCAACGTAAAAAGACGACGAGAACGATTAAAATGAACACAAACACACTTATCGGCAGAAAACCTAAAACCCGTCTTTGCAGCCCACTCCTCTAACTGCCGCACCGTTAGTTGCAATTGACGGCTCGCGGATGCAACACTAGAGGAGGAACAGAAAACAGCAAAGTCGTCCACAAACAAGGAGCACTGTACTGGACTCCTCACTGTAGATGTTATACTGTTGATTGCTATGGCAAAGAGGGTAACGCTTAAAACACTGCCCTGGGGGACACCGTTCTCTTGCTCAAAGCGATCAGACAGTGTGTTACCAACGCGGGTCCGAAAAAACCGCTGAGACAGGAAAGACCGAATGAAAATAGGGAGGCGGCCACGAAAGCCCCATTGATGCAGTTGTGCAAGAATACAGTGTCTCCAAGTAGTATCATATGCCTTACTGATATCAAAGAAGATACCGATACAGTGATGCTGACGGAGGAAAGCCTGCTGAATAACCGCCTCGAGGAGGGTCAGGTTGTCGACTGTGGATCGAAATTTTCGGAATCCACACTGAAAGCGGCTAAGGAGCTGTCTGGTCTCTAGCAGCCAGACCAGACGACGGTTAACCATCCGTTCCAGAGTCTTTCCGACACAGCTTGTCAAGGCGATACTACGATAACTACTGGGACATGTGCGGTCCTTACCTGGTTTGAGGAGAGAGATGAGGATTGCCTCCCTCCACGAGGTTGGGAACACTCCTGTGTGCCATATGAGATTAAAACATTCAAGGAGGATTTCCTTTGACGCCGCTGGCAGATGTCTAAGCATGGAGTACCGGATGCGGTCGTAACCTGGTGCAGTGTCAGAAGTCTCAGTAAGAGCCGACTCAAGTTCCCACATGGAGGAAGGGGAGTTGTAGGCCTCAGAACCGTTCGACCGAAAGTTCAAATTCGCTCTTTCGACAGTCACACGGTAGCGACGAAACGCTGGATCCTGGGTTGCAGTGGCAGTACTTTGTGCAAAATGCTCTGCCAGCGACTGGGCTATGGCACTGGGTGTCGTTTGGAGGCATCCCTGGTTCAGGACTGCAGCTATTGGTAAACGGCTGCGTTTACCGGAAATCCTCCGGATGGCTTCCCATACCTTTGTGGAACAAGTGGAACGGTTGATGGAGTCCAGAAACTTATGCCATGACCTTTTCTTGCTCTCTTTAATGACACGGCGTGCCCTGGCTCTCGTGATATGAAAAGCGGTAAGATTGACCGCTGTTGGGCAGCATTTAAATCGGCGAAGAGCCGCACGCCTGTCACGGATGGCTGAACGGCACTCTTCTGTCCACCAAGGCACAAGGCGCCGCTTAAGAGTGCCAGAAGACTGTGGTATGGACAGGTCAGCAGCATGGTGGATCACAAGCGTGATGTGATCCACCCATTCCTGTACGCTGTTGTGGCGGTCAAAGACAGCCAACCGAGTGAACAGTGGCCAGTTAGCCCTGCCAATCATCCACGATAGTGGCCGCTGCTCCAGCAATACACCATCCAGGAGATGAATGCGGATAGGGAAGTGATCGCTGGAATGTAGGTCGTCAATGACCTCCCAGTGAACGGAGTCAGTGAGGGTTGGAGAGCAGAAAGATAGGTCAATGGCTGAGAATGACCCTGTAGCACTAGAGAAATGAGTCGGAGTACCTGTGTTGAGGATGCACAACACTTGAGATGTTAGGAGGCTCTCTAAAATTCGACCTCGAGCGCAAATAGAAGTGGAGCCCCACAGGACATGATGGGCATTGAAGTCTCCCAGGAGGAGAAACGGGCGGGGGAGTTGGTCGATAAGATTTGTGAGAGCCTCTAAGTTCACTGCATCCAGAGGGGGTAAATAAAGGGAGCAAACGGTAAGCCTCCGACCGGAATAAATTGCAACTGCAACTGCTTGCAGGTCAGTATCCAGGGGGAGAGCAGAGGAGTGGTGGTCATTATCGACAAACACGGCGACTCCGCCTTTGGCCCTGTCTCCAGTCAGGTCATCTTTGCGATACAACCTATAGCCCCTGAGTACAGGAGCATCAGATTGTTTTAGATGTGTTTCCTGTAAACACAAGCACAGGGGGCGTTGCCGTGCTAGGAGGTGCAGTTCCTCCACATGTGCCCGGAATCCATTCATGTTCCACTGAATAATGGGAGCCATCTATCGGGGCGGGAGTACCTTCAGTCGCACTTTCTGTCGGGGAGGAGAACCCACAACAGGTGGAGGCTCAGTTTTGGGGCGAGACGATTGCCCCAGTCTGGCATCTACCTCCATCGCCTCAGAAGAGGAGTCGAGAGAGACGTCAGAGAGAATGACATCCACATCAGCAGACTGTACAACTTCAGTCTCCTTTAGCGGGCGAGTCTTCACCTTTGGCTTGTGCTTCGATTTTCTGGCCTGAGGTGGCATTGGAGCCAAAACCTCAGAAGCAGTAGGGGGTGTAGAAGCGCTAGGCATGGCACAAGACTGGACCTGGGAAGGGGCAGGAAGTTCCGTGACGTCAGCTACCACGGCCTGGTCAGAAGGCCGGGGAGGAGCAGCAGGCTTCACAGGAACAGCAGCAGCACATGTACATTGACAAACACAGGTGCTAGTGCTGACAGTAGCAACCTCCGTTTGTGTAGCGGCATCAGTTTTCAAGACTGGCTGTTTCAGAACGGAAGAAAAGGAAGCAGCGAACGTGGGCGGCTGCAGGGACTGGTAAATTTTCTTTGCCTCACCGTACGGGATGCGTTTGGTGGTTTTAAGTTCCTGGATCTTCCGTTCCTCAAGGAAAACTCTACATTCCCTACTCCACACAGGGTGATCCCCAGAGCAGTTGACACACTTGGGAGGAGAGGAGCAATCAACTCCCTCATGAGCGGCTTTACCACATTTCCCGCAAGTGGCTTCCCCTTTACAGCCGAGAGTAGTGTGGCCAAAGTGTTGGCATTTAAAACACCGCATGGGATTGGGGTAATAAGGCCGTACACTGAGACGTAGGAAACCTGCCTTCACATGCTCTGGCAATTTGGTGCTGTTAAACGTAAGAATAAATGAGTCAGTTTTTATGAGAGCACCATCCACCCGTTTCATAACGTGTTGCACGTCGATAATTCCTTCCCGGGACCATTCAGACTTCAGTTCGTCTTGGGGGATGTCGACAAGATCTCTGCAAGTCACAACACCCTTGCTGTAGTTCAAGGTGGTGTGAAATTCAGTCTCTATCGCAAACTCCCCAAGAAATTGTGCCTTCTGAAGGTTCTGGACTTGCTGGAAGCTAGATGTTTCAACCAGCAAGGTGCCATTGCGCAAGCGCTTTACAGACTTTAACGTGCCAGCAATACCCTCTAAGCCCTTCTGTATATAAAATGGCAAAACTTTTTCAAAACTCCCATCTTTTCTTTTAATTACGAGAAACACATTCTGAGAAGCAGAATGCGTTCTGTTACTAGTACCTGAATTAGGAGGACTGGCTACACGAGCCCTCTTGTTAGATTGGGTGTTAGAACCTACCAGCGGCCCACCCTTTCCGCTGGGAGGAAAAGAAGAAAAGTTCGAGGGTTCCATCTCGATCCCACGAGCAGCTAGGGAACTAAAGGTCCGCTCAGACAGAGCCCCGCATGCCTGAGTAAGCCCTATACAGCTGGAGTGTGGTAGGTGCCCCAGAGGTTGCCCGCTTGCAACTGTTCCACCTCAACAGCCATGCATCTCATAGGCGCGGAGCACACCGGAAGATTGAGGTTTTTTTTATAGAGGTTTGTTCCATCCTCGCGATCCGGGCGGTCAAGCCAAGATCCCCATTCCCTGAGACACACAACGTTCCACCGCCGCGCCGCACGGTGGTCGCTGAAGTATGCTCAGAGCTTATGGTGACGGGGGACAGGTGGCGCTTACCAGTCCCCAGCTCAGGAACCCCGGGGTCGCCAAGCCCGTACCCAACAAATGAATGCTGAGCCCCTGGGGGCAGATTGAAGAAAGACATTATAGCAATTCAGAGGGGTGCTGCTAGATTTGTTTCCAGTACATTCAATCAACATGCAAGTATTACACAAATGCTGCCAGAACTCTAATGGGAATCCCTGGAGAGAAGACAAAGACTGCAGAATGATCCAACTGTCACTAGTATATGAGGGTGGTTTGAAAATTTCTCGGAACGGAATAGAAAAAAGTACTTACATCACTGAAACTCTCTTTTATTTTTCAATGTAGTCTCCTTGTAGATTAATGTACTAGGTCCAACGATGTTCCAGTGCCTTGATCCCATCTAGAAAATGAGTTTCCTCCAGGCCTGCAAAATAGTTGTCAACTCTATCAATTCTACATTTGTAGTGAATCTTCGTCCACCAAGAAAAATCTTCAGTTTTGGAAAAAGATAGTAGTCTGACGAAGCCATATCAAGTGAACAAGGTGGGTGTGGCAACAATTCATACCTTAGTCCATGTAATTTTGACATGGCGATGGCACGTGTGCAGGCGCGCATTGTCTTGATGGAAGATGACTTTCTTCCTTGCTAAACCTGGCCTTTTTTCGCGTATCTTTTGTTGCAATTTGTCCAGGAGGTTAGTATAGTATTCTCCAGTAATTGTTTGCACAGTAGGGAGATAATCTACAAACAGAATCTCCTTCACAACTCAGAACACTGATGCCATGACCTTTCCCGCTGAAGGAATTGTCTTTGCTTTCTTTGGCGGCGGAGAATAAGCATGTTTCCACAGCTTTGACTCTTGTTTTGTCTCTGGGGTATCTTAGTGCACCCAAGTTTCATCTGTGGTCACAAACTGGTGCAAAAAAACCTGTCTGTTTCTCCTAAAACGGGCCAAACATTATGCGTTTTTGATACAGCGTCAAGAGTTGCTTCACCTATCTTGCAGATAATTTTTTCATTTCTAATTCTTCAGTTAAATTGTGATATACCCTATCAGATGACATCTGGCAAGCATGAGCAATTTCACACACTTTCAATCGGCGATCCTCCATGACCATTTCGTGCACTTTTGCAGATTTCTGGAGGAGTGACATATCCTGTCCGACCACTGCACGGATCGTCTAAGCTCTCCCAACCAAATTTAAATTCATTTGTCCGCTTGGCAACAGTTGAATATGAAGGAGCAGAGTCCTGCAGTGTACTCTGGAAATTGGCATGAATATTCATTGCTTTCATACCTTTCTTTATGAAGTACTTAATAACTGCTTGAATCTCAATTTTTTCCATCTTCGTAAATCTTATGCAGGAACAACAACAGGGCCACATCACCACTAAGACTACTGACATGGCACATGTTTACAGGCAACAGTTCTATGAATATCATGTGAACAACTCGTTGCACTAGTGCTGACCTTTCATGGTGATTCCGAGAACTTTTCAAACCACCCTTGTACATCCCGTAGGGACCACGAAGACAAGACAAAAGAAAACATGATTTGTACAGAAGCATGTAGACAGTAATTTTTTGGTTGCTCCATTTACAAGTGGAACAGGGAAAGGAGTGACAAGGTACCCTCTGCCATGCACTGTACAGTGGCTTGCAGGGTATTTATGTAGAACAAGAACAGCCAGATAGTGGGACTGCAGCACTAGAAATCATGAGTACTGCAACGAGTTATGAGCTCCATGCTTACAAAGGAGTTATGAGCCCCGCGAAGGGCAATGCATAATTCAATCACAAATGGCTGTACGGCCTTCAGGCCAAAAGAAAATTAGCGAAGAAGACTCAATTACACTTACATGGACAAGTTCTTTGTACTTTTATGAGCAGTATTGTACATACTGTTATAGAACTGGCCCCTGTAACACTTGGCATGAAATTCAAATTTCAACTCTGAGCATTGCTTGTGCTATCAAATGCAATAAGTGGATTATAAGTAATAAAAAAAGCATCCACACCTACCTGCTAACAAGACAGATACTAATGTTAGTAAGTTCAGACTTTCCAGGGCAATACTATGGTTATCCATAAAAATGTCAAGAATATATATAGCCAAATGAACTGTTGTACTACTAAGTTTCAATCCTTCAGCTATGTTGCAGATCCATTTAACTAAATGACTTCTGTACTGTATCTGAAAAAAAGTAAATAACAGCAATATCAGAAAATGAAAGGAGGCCTCTATGACCATATAGCATTGGAGGAGAGAGACTGGTGACCTTGGTATCCAAATAAGTCACAGAATTAAAAAATTACCAGGTTTGGCTTTATGGTCACCATCACATTTACAAGAGGTATTTCAGATTTAGTGAAATCAACTACATACACATAGAAAAATTACTAATCTTATTACCTGAATAATACAGAAACACCTAGGAGACACAATCGTTATCTGAATTGACTAATAATGAACGTAATACTTAAATAATATGTAAAAAGTGCTGGTGGATGGGAAAATAGCAAATTTTTTATAATAAAAAATTAGTTGACAAAGAAATGTCCCCAGAGGTGCAATCAACTATATAGTGTTATAGGTTAGAGTCACAGGTATTACACCCAGCAGGTCCTCTTTTGTGAGTAATCCATGAATAATAATTCTGTATGATGCTCTTCAATCTTAAAAATAATACTGTTATCCAGTGTAATGGTGAAGTGAAGTGGTTAAGGTACATTCCTGACGTACTCAAGGTTGTGGGTTCATAGCCTGACAATTGCTCTCAAATTGTTATTTTTAAACTGTTATTTTTGTAACTAAACCTTCGCCACATCATTTTAAGCACAATATTAAGTTTTTTATTTGTTCTCATTTTTTCTTACTGTCACACTTTTTTTCATTTGGAATCTTTGTGCATGTGATTTTAATTATTTTTATTTATCTATTGCATTATTTAAATGTTTCAAAACACCAATCTATCATTTAAGAAACTAAAGACGAAATAATCCACTTATATTGTCTATTCAATGGTGTCATAAATGTACTTTTTACTACATTTATTGCATTAATTAAAGAAATTCAAGCAAGATGAGGAATAGAAATAATTAATGCCATAACAAGGGCAAAAATATGAAATTATAAAACAGAAGAAATTAAAATTAAAGTTAATACATAAGGTAATTAACATCACTCACAAGGACCAAGATTCCAAGTGAAAAAGGAATGATATGAGGAAAACACAAGAACATGTAAAAAAGCTAATGTGATGAATAAAATGATGTGGCAAAGGATTATAAATAAAAAATATAAATTTAAACCAATCACTTTAATAAAAATGAAGATCAAAGTCATTCTGTTAAAGATTTAAAAACAAAAATTTAAAAAACATCTGATGGGATTCCAAACTACAACCTTCAGCATGTCAGCAAAACACCTCCATCAACAAACTACGTCACCGCTCTGGGTACCATTATTATTTTTAAGACTCTACACCATCATGAGATTTTTTTTCCGTCGATTACTTGCACATATGGGCTCACTTGTGCATTTTAGAGAATCTTACATTCCCTATATTTTACACCTCCTATGTTCAGTTTCAAAGATTTTACTCCAGTCAACACTGTTAGGAGCTTTCTTTACATTGATAAATGCTATAACATACGTTTGCCTTTCTTCAACCTATTTTCTAAAATAAGTCATGGAGGTCAGTACAGCCTCATGTGTTCCCACATTTCCCTGGATTCCAAATTCATCCTCTCTGAGGTCAACCTCACACCAGTTTTCCCATTCTTCTGTAAATAATTTGTGTCCATATTTTGCAACCATGACTTATTAGGCTAAATGTTTGGAATATTGTCACATGTCAGCACTTGCTTTTTCTGAGGAATTATTACATTCTTCTTGAATTCTAAGGGTACTTTGCATATCTCATATCTTGCAGACTATAAGGCATAGTTTTGTCATGGCTGTCTCTCCCAAGAACCTCTATAATTCCAAGGGAATGTCACCTACTCCAGAGGCCTTGTTTCGATTTACGTCTTTTAGTGCTCTATCATATTCTTCTCACAGCATTTTATCTCCTATCTCATCTACATCTATTTCTTTTCTTTCTATAATACTGTATTCAAGTTCTTTTCCTTTGAACATTCCTACTCTCTATTCCTTTCACATTTCAGCTATCCCTTCTTTGCTTAGTATTTTCTTGCCATCTAAGCTCTTGACATTCATACAAATGCCTCTCTTTCCTCCAAAAGTCTCTTTCATTTTCCTAAAGATGGCATCTTTCCCCTCCTAGTTGTGCAGGCTTCTACAGCCTTACATTTCTCCTCCGCCATACCTGCTTTGTCATGTTGCACTTTTTCTCTGAATCTCAGTTTTTTGACATCTGTATTCTCTTTTGCTTCCTTCATCTGTTGCATTTTCATATATTTTCCTTTAGTTGATAATGGTATATATTTCTTTATTAAAGATCTGTTTCCATCAGTGTCACTCATACCAAGGTATGTAACCAATCCATTATTTATGAATCTTGTATATTGTTAACAAACTCTATTAATAACTATTGTTTGTCTCTGACTTATAAGGCAATAAGTTTACTCATTTTCCCATTTTTTACTTTAGGCTCACATTCACGTTTCATAAATTCAGAAATATCTTTGAAAACACTGAGATAGTTTGCTGTTTACAGTAAAGATGACACATTAAGTTGCACACAGGCACAACTAAAACATATTTAGCTATTAGCTTCTGGCCACAGCCTTCGTCAGAAAAGGAAATGCACACACATTCATTCATGGAAGCAAGCATACCTGACCATCTCTGGCAGCTTGGAGCTAACCTGCTGGCGTGGCAGTCGTGTGTGAGAGATGCTCTTGTTTTGTGTTTGTGTGTGTAACTTAACTTGTTATCTTTATGGTGTGTAGCAATCTATCTTTTACTTACACTGTTAAAAATGAATGAAATTTTGTTGGCAAAAATCATGTCAAATTGAGTACTACCTGAAAACAATAGTGTTCCACAATTGGGAGTAAGACAAAGTGAAATGTTTCATTACATATAGAGAAACTCTCAGACTGTGATGAGCAAACAATCATTTCATCGTTAAACCTCTCATTTGTGCACTTAACAGCTCTGTGGCCTCTACACAAGGATTGACTGTCTTTAATCATATCATGTACAATGATAACTGGTAGATAATGTAACAAGGTGAGAACACAGCTAATGAGTGCACATTTATATTAGTGTTTTATGCTTCGTCAGTTTGAATAATTCTAGCCATAAAATTGCCAATTTGTTCATGGTAGGCTGCACAAGTACAACAGACACACATCAGAATGAACCTAACTGTGATACCCAAACCAGAATAACTCAACTGGGCAAACAAATAGAGAAGTTAGAACAATAATTTAATCTGTAGTTTCCTGTTCTTTTATCACTGGAAGGAGAGAACAGTCCTCACAAACACAGAATTATGAGGGTGACAGAGTGCAGGAAGGCACATTTAGTAACAAAAACTTGCCATTTGAGATACAAATTCCAGCGTGTTAATAGCGAGTTGTTCGAAACCGATAACCAGCATGTTAGCTAAATCCAAATGAATCAGTGGGGTAAATATTTATCTGACAGATCACAAATGTAGAGTTGGAGTGCAGTGGTGATAACAAAGGCACAAAGATAGAAAACATTTTTAATATCTAGCAATGTGTCATTCTCTGACTTTAGCTTTTGATTAACATGAATGGTTCCGAGTTTTAAGCAGACTAGTGAAATTTACAGGATTTTCCAATGTGTATACATCAGATTAGATGCTAGACAGTATAACACTAAATTTAACTTCATTACCTGAGGAGAACGAAAGTTGAATGGAATCCTCTGACGCTCTTTTTCACGTAGCGAGCTAACCACATCTTTTGCATAATCAGTTGTCCACCATTTTCTTACTAACGCCATCTGTAAAACAATAAATTTAACTGCAATGCAAAGCAGGGGAAAATGTTACATTTAATTTAGTTTTTCTTTGAAAAATGTCATGTTATTAACCAAATTGAACAATTTCAACATGAGAAGATCAACATGGACAAGGTTGTGATCATATATATAATAGAAGGAAACATTCCACAAAGGAAAAATATACCTAAAAACAAAGATGATGTGACTTACCAAATGAAAGTGCTGGCAGGTCGACAGACACACAAACGAACACAAACATACACACAAAATTCAAGCTTTCGCAACAAACTGTTGCCTCATCAGGAAAGAGGGAAGTAGAGGGAAAGACGAAAGGATGTGGGTTTTAAGGGAGAGGGTAAGGAGTCATTCCAGTCCCGGGAGCGGAAAGACTTACCTTATGGGGAAAAAAGGGCGGGTATACACTCGCACACACACACATATCCATCCACACATATACAGACACAAGCAGACATATTTAAAGACAAAGAGTTTGGGCAGAGATGTCAGTCGAGGCAGAAGTGCAGAGGCAAAGATGATGTTGAATGACAGGTGAGGTATGAGTGGCGGCAACTTGAAATTAGCGGAGATTGAGGCCTGGTGGATAACGGGAAGAGAGGATATATTGAAGAGCAAGTTCCCATCTCCGGAGTTCGGATAGGTTGGTGTTAGTAGGAAGTATCCAGATAACCCGGACGGTGTAACACTGCGCCAAGATGTGCTGGTCGTGCACCAAGGCATGTTTAGCCACAGGGTGATCCTCATTACCAACAAACACTGTCTGCCTGTGTCCATTCATGCGAATGGACAGTTTGTTGCTGGTCATTCCCACATAAAATGCATCACAGTGTAGGCAGGTCAGTTGGTAGATCACGTGGGTGCTTTCACACGTGGCTCCGCCTTTGATTGTGTACACCTTCCGGGTTACAGGACTGGAGTAGGTGGTGGTGGGAGGGTGCATGGGACAGGTTTTACACCGGGGGCGGTTACAAGGGTAGGAGCCAGAGGGTAGGGAAGGTGGTTTGGGGATTTCATAGGGATGTACTAAGAGGTTACGAAGGTTAGGTGGATGGCGGAAAGACACTCTTGGTGGAGTGGGGAGGATTTCATGAAGGATGGATCTCATTTCAGGGCAGGATTTGAGGAAGTCGTATCCCTGCTGGAGAGCCACATTCAGAATCTGATCCAGTCCCGGAAAGTATCCTGTCACAAGTGGGGCACTTTTGTAGTTCTTCTGTGGGAGGTTCTGGGTTTGAGAGGATGAGGAAGTGGCTCTGGTTATTTGCTTCTGTACCAGGTCGGGAGGGTAGTTGCGGGATGCGAAAGCTGTTGTCAGGTTGTTGGTGTAATGCTTCAGGGATTCCGGACTGGAGCAGATTCGTTTGCCACGAAGACCTAGGCTGTAGGGAAGGGACCGTTTGATGTGGAATGGGTGGCAGCTGTCGTAATGGAGGTACTGTTGCTTGTTGGTGGGTTTGATGTGGACGGTCGTGTGAAGCTGGCCATTGGACAGGTGAAGGTCAACATCAAGGAAAGTGGCATGGGATTTGGAGTAGGACCAGGTGAATCTGATGGAACCAAAGGAGTTGAGGTTGGAGAGGAAATTCTGGAGTAAGAGAGGATATATTGAAGAGCAAGTTCCCATCTCCGGAGTTTGGATAGGTTGGTGTTAGTAGGAAGTATCCAGATAACCCGGACGGTGTAACACTGCGCCAAGATGTGCTGGTCGTGCACCAAGGCATGTTTAGCCACAGGGTGATCCTCATTACCAACAAACACTGTCTGCCTGTGTCCATTCATGTGAATGGACAGTTTGTTGCTGGTCATTCCCACATAGAATGCATCACAGTGTAGGCAGGTCAGTTGGTAGATCACGTGGGTGCTTTCACACGTGGCTCTTAGTACATCCCTATCAAATCCCCAAACCACCTTCCCTACCCTCTGGCTCCTACCCTTGTAACCGCCCCCTGTGTAAAACCTGTCCCATGCACCCTCCCACCACCACCTACTCCAGTCCTGTAACCCGGAAGGTGTACACAATCAAAGGCAGAGCCACGTGTGAAAGCACCCACGTGATCTACCAACTGACCTCCTACACTGTGATGCATTCTATGTGGGAATGACCAGCAACAAACTGTCCATTCGCATGAATGGACACAGGGCCTCTTTGCCTTTACAAATGTCTGCTGGTGTCTGTGTATGTGTGGATGGATATGTGTGTGTGTGTGTGCACGAGTGTATACCTGTCCTTTTTTCCCCCTAAGGTAAGTCTTTCCGCTCCCGGGACTGGAATGACTCCTTACCCTCTCCCTTAAAACCCATATCCTTTTGTCTTTCCTTCTCCCTCCCTCTTTCCTGACGAGGCAACCGTTGGTTGCCAAAGCTAGAATTTTGTGTGTATGTTTGTGTTTGTTTGTGTGTCTATCGACCTGCCAGCGCTTTTGTTTGGTAAGTCTCATCATCTTTCTTTTTAAATATATTTTTCCCACGTGGAATGTTTCCCTCTATTATATATATATATATATATATATATATATATATATATATATATATACCTCAAAACAAAGATGATGTGACTTACCAAATGAAACTGCTGGCAGGTCGACAGACACACAAACGAACACAAACATACACACAAAATTCAAGCTTTCGCAACAAACTGTTGCCTCATCAGGAAAGAGGCAACAGTTCCCTCTCCTACTTTCCGGGACTGGATCAGATTCTGAATGTGGCTCTCCAGCAGGGATACGACTTCCTCAAATCCTGCCCTGAAATGAGATCCATCCTTCATGAAATCCTCCCCACTCCACCAAGAGTGTCTTTCCGCCGTCCACCTAACCTTCGTAACCTCTTAGTTCATCCCTATGAAATCCCTAAACCACCTTCCCTACCCTCTGGCTCCTACCCTTGTAACCGCCCCCGGTGTAAAACCTGTCCCATGCACCCTCCCACCACCACCTACTCCAGTCCTGTAACCCGGAAGGTGTACACAATCAAAGGCGGAGCCACGTGTGAAAGCACCCACGTGATCTACCAACTGACCTGCCTACACTGTGATGCACTCTATGTGGGAATGACCAGCAACAAACTGTCCATTCGCATGAATGGACACAGGCAGACAGTGTTTGTTGGTAATGAGGATCACCCTGTGGCTAAACATGCCTTGGTGCACGACCAGCACATCTTGGCGCAGTGTTACACCGTCCGGGTTGTCTGGATACTTCCTACTAACACCAACCTATCCGAACTCCGGAGATGGGAACTTGCTCTTCAATATATCCTCTCTTCCCGTTATCCACCAGGCCTCAATCTCCGCTAATTTCAAGTTGCCGCCACTCATACCTCACCTGTCATTCAACAACATCTTTGCCTCTGCACTTCTGCCTCGACTGACATCTTTGCCCAAACTCTTTGTCTTTAAATATGTCTGCTTGTGTCTGTATGTGTGTGGATGGATGTGTGTGTGTGTGCGCGCTAGTGTGTACCCGTCCTTTTTTCCCCCTAAGGTAAGTCTTTCCGCTCCCGGGACTGGAATGACTCCTTACCCTCTCCCTTAAAACCCACATCCTTTCGTCTATCCCTCTCCTTCCCTCTTTCCTGATGAGGCAACAGTTTGTTGCGAAAGCTTGAATTTTGTGTGTATGTTTGTGTGTCTGTCGACCTGCCAGCACTTTCATTTGGTAAGTCACATCATCTTTGTATATATATATATATATATATATATATATATATATATATATATATATATAGAGAGAGAGAGAGAGAGAGAGAGAGAGGGTACTAATGGTTTGACCATTATTTTTATTTTTGTATGGAGATTTTTCTTTCATCATAAGAGTTTGAGAAAACATTTCTTCCCTCTGTACTAATGCATTTGCTTGCAAAATTACTACTATATTCCCAGAATTTAAAATTAAATGAGTGGTTCTTTTTTCACTCTACAGGCATATTTGTCAGCCTCTTCCCATCATACATTCATTCACCCATCACATTCTGTTAATTCCATCAGGAACAGTAGACTTCAGAGATGTGGAACAAACAGAGTTACACACTGACAGGGAGAAGCATCACTGCGGGCTATTTCGGTGAAATACACTAACTACAAATTGTGACTACAGCTAACCCACTCACTCTCATAATTATAGGAATTAATTTAAGACGGAGTTACTTTGGGCAAGGGGGATGTGAGGAAATACTGCTCCTCCTCTTTTACTACTCAGCTGCTGCTGTTATCTGACACATTAAACAAAGTGTTTATGTAACAAGATATGTTTGTGTTCAACATTAGCGTTACGTAATATTTATACCTCTAAACAAGATATTCTTTTACTTTGCTTTTGAATATCTGGGATTTTCAATTTCCTGCCTGATGTCTACCTGTAACATTTTACAGATGACTGCACGAGAGTATAAAACACATACACTGACTACATTTCATCCTTTAAGACAGAGGGTTGATTGTCTCTCAGTCGGCAATATCCCGACCATATTTCTTTGCAACAAATACTCCTTTATTTTGCATACTTCTGTAATCTCAGAAAATCTTAACTTAGTGATCTCCTCTCCTTCAGCGGTTGTAAGTACAAGTTACATGGATGTATAAAATTTTTGTCATCACTTAGCTATGCCGATTCCCACATATGTCTGTCACTTTCCCTCACCGTGGGCAGGGGACAAACTTAAACAACCTCCTGCAGGATGCCCGGAAGCATGTGCCAGAGCTGTTAGTAATACACTGTTATGTCCAACCTCACCTGCACATCATGAAGGAAAGAGCCTCCTCTTCCACCAACTAAAACTTCCAAATAATCCTCTTGTCCGAAACATGGCTACAACCACACATATCCTCCACATCTGCTCATCTCCCAGGATATATATTTCTTAGGGTGGTCCAGAAAAACAAGCTTGGTGGTGGTGTTGGTGTTGCAAATGTACATTCTGATCTCAAACTCAATGCCTTATGCAAACTGAACCCTGAACCCTACTGAAAAAAGATCGCAGTCACACTCAGAGTTAATTGCAAGAAAGGGGGGGGGAGAAGACTGACAAAGTAGGAGATAGAGATCAAATGTTAGTTCCAGGCCTCTCAGCACATGGAGTAATATTCCTGGTCTTCTTCTCGCAGCTCTCAAAGCTCAAATCATATCACATAACATGTAGGAACATTACAAAAACCAACTGTGATGTTCTAACATCTGATTGCTCAGAAACTTCATGGTATTAAATAATCAGAGGAGCCACAACTGATAGCAAAATCCAAGAACTTTATTTTAATAAACACACTGCTCTCTATAACAAACACGCTCTGACACATATATCCACATAAGAAAAACTGCTACTCCTCAGCTGACAACTGAACTATGCCAAACGATGAACAACGGGGATGCTTGTCAGACATTTCAAGGAAAATTTGAAACATGAACGTTACAAACACTACAGAAAACTGTAAAACGGGGTACAAAGCATTCACATTGTTGAAGTCAGACATGCTTGTTGCTTTTTATGTAATATACAGAAGCAGTTCTGTGGAAGAATCTCAGTAGCTTGGGTGTTGGAAAGACAAAATTAAAAAGTGTGTTTCAGATGTCAGCCGATAAATGGAAGTCAACTCTCATGCCGCAAAGAACTGTGCCCACTAGAAACATCAAAGTACTTACCAAACACAATGCCTAAAACATAAATACAAAGAGAAAAGCAATACTGAGGATCTCCTCTGAAGCAATAGGCAACAATGGTATCAGCATAACCATGATCAAGAATCTTGCCACTAGCTTAGTTTCTATCTTAACAGAGAAACTCAATTTTCCTCTGAGACTGAAACATACCCATTCTTCATGGAAAGGAAGCACAGTCAACCCTACCCCTAAAACCAAGAACCCGCAATCACCTTGTGATTAACGATCAATCAGCATATTATCCACTGTATCCAAAGCCGTGGAATATATTATTCGCAATCAAACTACTGAACATTTCTGCGAATTCAACTTATATGACACAATATCTGTTTGGCTTTTGTAAACACTACAGCACAAACACTGCACTGCATTAATTAAAGTAACTAATGACCCAAAATATGCCACTGACATATGTGAGACCGCAGTACCGACGCTACTTTACTTCTGCAAAGCTGACACTGCCAAGTTTAACATCTGCTCAGAAAAATGTGACAATCACATGGTGCACTACTGTGGTTATAAAACTACTGGAAAAACAGAAAGCAATGTGCTGTATGTGAGAATAAAAAGTCATCCTGCAAGCACATCACAGTTTAATTAAACAATGATAAAATAAACTTAAATTATATGAGCTAAATAACGGTTTAACTAAACAGTAATAGAATAAACTTTCATTATATCACTCTGATGCCACGTACAAGCCCACAGTAATGACACACACTAAGCATTAAGCAGCGCAGTTGCATCTGATCTCAGGCAACCACTTATTCAACTGCTAATTATCTCTCAGACAACTGCCTCATTGTGGGATTGTGCCACTAGCTTGCAATCTGGGTGTTTTCTTGCTCGAATCATACTTTTTTTCTAACCAAGCTTGCTGTTTATTTTACACTACTGCTGCTAACTTGGATGTATGACAGCACAGCTTAGCAGTGTTTTAGCTGAAGCAGTAATGACAGAATAGGTATGGGCTTGCAATTTTAAAGCAACAATGGTATGGTACAAGACACTTATTTGTGATTGGTGCACTTTATACATAGGCACTAGAGGATGAAGGATGCCACAGTGGTCAGTGCCAGGAATACTTCTGTTTTCTTCACATGTAAATGATATCTCATTGATCTTGTCCTGTAAATATCATTTCTATGTCATTGACCTCCAACTCCACCAAAAGTGCCATACCTGCAGATATCAATACTACTATCATCCAGATAAATGGTGATCTGCCTTCGGTAGCGACATGGGCCTGAGGCGTGGGACTACAACTAAATATGAAAAAGTCACAAGTAATCTTGGCATGCCATCAGAAATTACTATGATCATAGTTCCACAAACGTCTGTCTCCTATTCTGCTCAACAATATTATAATATCATCCCAGAAAACAGTGAATAATCTGTGTGTAATTTTGGATGAGCATTTCAATCGCACAGAAAATATTGTTGCCAGTCATAGAATGACTTCCACTTGTATCAATGCCCTCAACAATTTTTGAAACGTATATCCACAGGATGTGAAACAAACACTCACAATCATTCTTTCTACCAAACATCCACTAGTGTGATGTACTCATAAAATAACACTAGACAGTCAGAACTAACCGTGAATGCTTGTATACATTTCATCTGCAACATTTGTCTAGATGATAACGTAAATGCCCCCTATGCCCACTTAGGGAGGTCATGGGCAGACAAGTTACATGACTACCATACGATATGCCTACTTCATCAGATCCTCAGTGTGCAAGCACCACAGTATCTCACATCACATCCAAGATTAAATACCTGGCATCTCATAGTAATCTAAACACAGAATCCCATTTATCCTTGTATTGTACCTGCACTCATAAAAAAATATGCAAGTTCCTTTTTCATTGCTGCTGCCTGTGCCAGGAACAAGTTACTATAACATTTCCCCAGAAGATAATGATAATGTATATGACCAATGACCCCCCCCCCCCCCCATCCACCCCACAGCCCTGACTTAGCACCATCAGATGTTCATATGTTTCCAACACTGAAGGAATTTCTTGGTGGAAATCACTTGGAAAATGATGGCATGCTGAAAGAAATTGTTCCTAACTGGTTTAACCATCAGGCAGCAGAGTTCTTTGATGCTAGGATCCAAAAGCTGGTGCCACAACTTAAATGTTTAAATATTCACGGTGACTATGTTGAAAAGTGAAAAAAATGTGCACACTGTAGATTGCAATACAATTTATGTTCATAAATAAAGTTTCTCTTACCCCATTACAAATTGGTTCTTACTTTTAAATATGACCCTTGTACTTCCTCTTCTGAATTAAATCATCTTCCTGCTGCACAACTCATAAATGCAATATCTTTGGATTATTAAACACAAGACTCCATCTATGCAAAGAGATGCCTTCAGTGTCATGATATTTTAGTTTCCCTACTATAATTTACACAATCAAAGACGTCGTGAAGATCACGGAAAATGCCAACAAGCTAATTTTTTTGGGTTAGTTGTAACAGAACAGTTCATGAGATTATATATTGCGTTCTCAGTACAGAAGCCTTTACAGAAATCAAACTTTAAAAGTGGTTCATTATTAAGACATATCAAGATAAAAATGCAGCTATGATAATACAAACTAATTTCATTGTAACAGACTAATTGGCACTACAGTCAATGTATGAATATGAGCAGGACAGACTGAGTGGAATGGGCCTAAACATCAGGAGTCATGGGATAGTCATGACCAGATAACGCCATACCACATATAATAAGCACAAATGGTTTAATGCAACATCGAGTGCACAATTAGATTTGCCAAAAATAAATTCTGCAGCTGATGGGCCAGTCAAGGGGATCTTAGGGGATGAGTAGATTAGATATAAAGGGTGAGGAAGCTAAGTCATAACACCCCTTTTATCTCCCCAACCGTAATAGATACAAAGATGCTGTTTGGACAGTGAATTGCAGGGATAGGGGCTACATGGATACATCACATTTCATGTTTGTGCTACTTTTTATTACAGAGATATGAGGCCGTCTTTGTTTTTTTTTTTTTAAATGGAACCATATGTTAAATTTTAGTGTAACATGATGGGCTTAAAAAGACTGTTTCAAATACGTGTATATCATAATATTTAGGCGAATAGAACAGATATGTTCTTGTATCATGTTTGTCCTTCAAAGCGGCATTGTCCAATGCGACCTTTCCTGTTGACCACTGAGGAATTTAACAGGGAAGGCGTTGTTTTCCTGCTTCTCGATAACGTCGCAAGGTGATGGACGAGGTAGCTGGATAGAAGGGTATAAATGTGCTGCTGGGGTAATGAGACATTGCACTTCCGTCAACGTTTCTTGGAGCAGACATGTACACCAACGAAGAGAAGTTAGATATGCTTTTAGTGTATGGTGAAAGCAGAAGAAATGCTGTTAGAGCAATTTAGAGAGCTGTATCCTGATTGTGAGCATCCTACGCGCCAGCTTCTTGCACGTATTTGCAAGAAACTACTATGGAATGCCATACAGAGGACAAGGCAGAAAACTGCAACTGGCAATGTAAACGAAGAGGGAGTTCTAGCGTTTGTGCATAACAACTGTTTTGTCGAGACTTATCACCTCGGAATGTGGTACAAGTCAGAGAAGGTTTTTTTTTGGTGGGGTTTAAGGGCGCTCAACTACTGAGGTCATTGGCGCCCAGTCACAGTTATTAGAGCACATGGAATCTAGTAAAACTCAAGGGGAGGGGGGGGGGGGGGGGACACCAGAAAGGCTTGACAAAGATGCAGATAAAATAAGTAAAAAAGTTAGATGTCTTCGGACATGCCAGTCAAAGTTATAAAACGCAGAACACGAGCAGCTGCTCGAGCGTCATCAGCTAAAATATCCGGTAAAGTAGATGGCAGGGACAGGACAACACGAGATTGACTAAAGCGGGGACACGAAAATAAACCATGGCGCACTGTTAATGCCTGACCAAAAGGGCACTGCGGGGCTGGGTCACTGGAGAGCAGGTAGCTGCAGCTAAACCGGCAATGCCCAATCCGCAACCTGGTCAGAAGGACCTCCTCTCGCCGAGATGGTCGGGAGGAGGTTGTCCAAGCAGTTGGGAGCGGTTTTACTGCCCAGAGCTTGTTTCCTTGAAGGGATGACCAAGCATCCCACCACAACGACACAAGCCTGTTACAAACATCCCCACGAATGTCAGATGACGGGACACAATGGGAGGCTGGCCGAGGCAGGAGGACTGCAGCCTTGGCTGCAGCATCCGCAGCCTCATTCCCAGGCACTCCTACATGTCCGGGAACCCACAGAAAGCTGACAGGAGAACCATTATCAGCGAAAGAGTGGAGGGACTGCTGTATCCGTTGAACCGAGGGATGGACAGGATAGGGAGCTCCAAGGCTCTGAAGAGCACTGAGTGAGTCAGAGCAGAGTACATACAATGAATGGCGGTGGCGGCGGGCATACTGAATGGCCTGATGGAGAGCAAAAAGCTCGGCCGTAAAGCTGGAACATTGGTCGAGGAGCCGGTATTTAAAGGTGGCGGCCCCGACGACAAAGGCACAGCCGACACCATCGTCAGTTTTGGAGCCATCGGTGTAAATAAAGGTGTGACCGGCAAGTTGAGCACGAAGTTCGACAAACCGTGAGCAATACACTGCAGCCGGAGTACCCTCCTTCGGGAGTGAGCTGAGGTCGAGATAAATATGAACCGGAGCCTGGAGCCAAGTTGGTGTCGGGCTCTCACCCTCTCTGAAGGTGGTAGGGAGGGCAAAATCCAATTGTCGAAGCAGGCGACGGAAGCGGACTCCGGAGGGCAGCAGGGCAGACACATACAACCCGTACTGACGGTCGAGAGATTCGGCGAAGAAGGACTGGTAAGAGGGGTGGTCGGGCATAGACAACAGCCGGCAGGCAAACCGACACAGCAGTACGTCGCGCCGGTAGGTCAATGGTAATTCGGCTGCTTCAGCATAAAGACTCTCGACAGGACTAGTGTAGAAGGCTCCGGTCGCAAGACGTAACCCCCGATGGTGGATGGAGTTGAGACGGCGTAAGAGGGATGGCCGAGCAGACGAGTAGACGAAGCTCCCATAATCCAGCTTCGATCGGACTATGGACCGATACAAGCGAAGCAGGACAGTGCGATCCGCTCCCCAAGATGAACCACTAAGAACTCTGAGGACATTAAGGGAACACGTACAACGGGCCGCCAAATAAGAGACATGCGGAGACCAACACAGTTTCCTGTCCAACATGAGCCCTAGAAACTTAGTTGTTTCCACGAATGGGAGAACAACGGGACCGAGATGTAAGGATGGCGGAAGGAACGCTTTATATCGCCAAAAGTTGATACAAACCATCTTCTCTTCAGAGAACCGGAAGCTATTTGCCACGCTCTACGAGTATAGGCTGTATAGACAACGCTGAAGGCAGCGCTCCAGGACGCATGTTCTCTGGGCACTGCAGTAGATCGCGAAGTCATCGACAAAGAGAGAGCCTGAGACATTAGGTGGAATGCAATCCATAATTGGATTGATCGCGATGGCAAAAAGGGCTACGCTCAAGACGGAGCCCTGAGGCACTCCGTTCTCCTGGAGGAAGACGTCGGACAATACGGAACCCACACGTACCCTAAACTTTCGATCCGTTAAAAAGGAATCAATAAAAAGGGCAGGCGACCGCGTAGGCCCCACCTGTGCATAGTGCGGAGGATACCTCCTCTCCAACAGGTATCATAAGCCTTTTCCAAATCGAAGAACACGGCTACCGTTTGGCGCCTTCGCAAAAAGTTGTTCATGATGAATGTCGACAAGGTCACAAGCTGGTCAACAGCGGAGCGGCGGTGACGAAAGCCGTATTGGACATTGGTAAGTAGCCGTCGAGATTCAAGAACCCAAACTAACCGAGCATGAACCATGCGCTCCATCACCTTACAGACACAGCTTGTAAGAGAAATGGGGCGGTAACTAGAAGGAAGGTGTCTATCCTTCCCGGGTTTGGGTATAGGAACAACGATGGCGTCACGCCAATGCATGGGGACCTGACCTTCGGTCCAGACGCGATTGTAGGTACGAAGAAGGAAGCTTTTGCCCGCCGGAGAAAGGTGTGCCAGCATCTGAACGTGAATGGCATCTGGCCCCGGAGCAGAGGATCGGGACAGTGCAAGCGCACGTTCGAGTTCCCGCATAGTAAAGGGGGCATTATAAGTTTCCAGATTCAGCGAGTGGAAGGAAGTTCGCCGAGCCTCTTCTGCCTCTTTCCTGGGAAGGAAGGCAGGGTGGTAATGGGCGGAGCTTGAAACCTCCGCGAAAAACCGGCCGAAGGCGTTGGAGACAGCCACAGGATCAATGAGGACCTCATTACCTGAGGTCAGGCCAGGTACCGAGGAGTGGGCCTTAATGCCCGACAGCCGGCGCAGGCCACCCCAGACGACAGAAGAGGGACTAAAACTGTTAAAGGAGCTGGTGAAAGAGGCCCAACAAGCTTTTTTGCTGTCTTTGATGACTCTACGGCATTGCACTCGGAGTCGTTTGTATCCAATACAATTCGCCAACGTAGGATGGCGGCGAAAGGTGCGTAAAGCAGGTCGTCGAACACGGATAGCGTCTCTACAAGCCTCGTTCCACCAGGGGACGGAAACGCGACGTGAAGAAGAGGTAGTACGAGGAATGGAACGTTCGGCAGCATTGATGATAACAGCCGTGAGGTATTCGACCTGACTGTCACAACTGAGAAAATCGTGGTCCAGAAAGGTCGCCAGGGAGGAGTAGTGCAGGAGACGAACGACACAGAGGAAGTGGTCGCTCGAATAGGTGTCAGAAAGGACATACCACTCGAACCGACGGGCAAGAGTGGTAGAACAGATCGAGAGGTCCAAGTGGGAGTAGGTATGAGTAGAGTCCGAGAGGAAAGTCGGGGTGCCAGTATTGAGGCAGACAAGATTGAGATGGTTGAAGACATCCGCCAAGAGTGAGCCTCTTTGACAGGATGCAGGAGAGCCCCAAAGGGGATGATGGGCATTGAAGTCGCCAAACAATAAAAACGGCGGGGGAAGCTGAACAATCAGGTGCATCATGTCAGCCCGACTAACAGCGGATGACAATGGAGTGTAGATGGTACAAACAGAAAAAGTGAAAGCAGAAAGAGTAATACGGACAGCTATTGCTTGGAGTGGGGTGGTCAATGGGATGGGATGGTAATAGACATCGTCCCGAATGAGCAACATGACCCCACCATGAGCTGGGATACCGTCCACAGGGGTGAGGTGATACCGCTCCGAGGTATAGTGGGTAAAGGCAATACGGTCAGTCGGGCGCAACTTGGTTTCCTGGAGACCAAGGATGAGCGGACAGTGCAGGCGGAGGAGCAGTTGTAATTCCTCCCGATTAGATCGAATACCTCTTATGTTCCAATGTAACAAGGCCACCGCTAGTCAAAGAAGAGGGGGAACGAGATTGGGGAAGAGCTGGTCACCTCGACGGCCGCGGAGGGTCAGGTTGCGAGGGAACAACAATACAACCGGCGGGAGGCGGATCCTGTTCCATCGAGTCGTCGCCAGCTGCAGCCGCTGTTCCTGGTGGTGTAGGAGGGGCAGTATCATTTACCGACGAGAGGCCAGCTGAGCGCCTGGCAGCAGAGCGTCCCGGCGAAACTGAGGACGGCCGGGAGCAGCGAGTCGCGGATGGAGCGTCAGACGAAACGCCGGGGCGGAGAGGGGGATAGAGACTTCTTCTTGGAGGCCTTCTTGGAAGTCCGAGGAGGCACAGGGATGGTGGGCTGGACCCGAAGAAGGTCCTCACGCGCGGTGTCCGTTTTGGAACGCCGGACCTCGGAAGCTGGGGTCCGGAACGTTTCCCCGATGGACGCCTGAGAAGAGGATCGCTTCTCAGGCGGCGAGAGGGGGGGGGGGGGGGTGGAGGAAGGGTGGCCCCGCGGGCAGAGTGGGCGGGGGCCATGGGGGAGGAGGATTTGGAAGGGAGGGATTTGGGAGGCGGAGGCAGAGACCCCGGATAGGGGGAGGAGGCGGAGAGGGGACAGGATAGGGGTGAGGATACCGCGGAAGGAGTGGACACAACTGAGGCAAACGAAGTGGTCAACGGCACGGCATGGAGGCGGTCATACTTCTTCCTGGCCTCAGAATAAGAGAGATGATCCAAAGTTTTGAGTTCTTGTATCTTCTTCTCCTTCTGATATGTGGGGCAGTCTGAGGATCTAGGTGAGTGGATGCCAGGACAATTAACGCACCGAGGTGGTGGGGTGCATGTATGTTCCTCACGAAGAGGACGTCCACAATTGCCACAAAGGGGCTCAGCCTCACACCATGACGATATGTGCCCAAAGCGCAAACACCGAAAACAGTGCATAGGAGGCGGGACGTTAGGTCGCACGTCGCACCGGTAGCACATCACTTTTACCTTCTCCGGGAGAACGTCCCCCTCGAAGGCGAGTATAAAGGCCCCGGTGTCGATGCGACGGTCTTTGGGGCCGCACTGGACTCGCCGGACGAAATGCACGCCTCGGCGCTCCAGGTTGGCCCTGAGCTCCTCATCAGATTGCAGCAGGAGGTCCCGATGAAAAATAACCCCCTGCGTCCCATTTAGTGCCAGATGCGGGACAATGGACACTGGGATGTCCCCTAGGCAGTCGCATGCCTGGAGCGCCGCCAACTGTGTGGCGGAGGTGGTCTTTATAAGAACGGACCCCGAACGCATCTTACTGAGAGCCTCGATTTCCCCGAAGATGTCCTCAATGTGCTGAACAAAGAACATGGGCTTGGAGATGGCGAACGTCCACCCCATCGGTTCGAGAACAGACCAAATAGCAGGGGAAGTACTTTGCCTCAAGCCGGCAGGCCTGTCCCTCCTCCCAGGGAGTGGCCAAGGGGGAAAGGGCAGGAGAACCAGAACCAGAGACAGTACCTTTCCTTTTGAAAGACTTGGCCGCAGAGTGACCTGATATGTGTTGACGTTTCATCTGCGAAACGTCCGCCCCGATACCACCCACTCCGACCAGGGGCTCTCCCCACAGGCGCCACCCAGCCTCAGCAAGGGCCACCTGGCAGGATGACTGTTGCTGGGAGTCCTGATGCCCCAAGGAGACGGGCATCTACTCCTTGGCCGACGTGGGGAGGGTGCAGCTCAGGAATCGGCAGTACGATCCCCGAGTTGTCAGGGGGCTACAACCTACACGGTACATGACGACCCCACCACAACGGGCTGGCTACCGTGCTGGATTTCTGGTGCCATGGAAAATCCATCATGATCGTAGGTGCAGATGGGGACGCACTATGGGCGTAACTTGTACAACCCATCAGGCGTTGAGGCCCAATTTGAGGAATAGTGGGTATGGTTACAACGCCGGTACAATGCTGAGTGCCAAGGTCTTAGTGCACTGAGGACCAGTGGTACAACACGTAAGGCGTCCTTCCCCAAATGGCTCGTACTTCTGTAGAATTTTGAAAAATGGAGGTCAAACCCCAAGGGGGACCATCACATGGAAGGCCGAAACGGTTGAAACTCCTTTTAGTCGCCTCTTACGACAGGCAGGAATACCTCGGGCCTATTCTTACCCCGGACCTGCAGGGGGGAAGGCAGAGAAGTGTTCTACGCATATTGCACCAGCATAGATTTCACCCGTTTCACCTCTCATTACATCAAGCACTCTCCGGTGTGGATTTCGAATGGCGCCATGAATTTTGCCGGTTTGCTCTGCAGTGCCTACAAAATGATCTAATGTTTTTTCAACGGGTGCTTTTTACTGATGAAGCGATTTTCATCAACCACGGTAATGTGAATTTTAATAATATGCATTACTGGTCAATACAGAACCCTCATTGGCTTCGACAGGTACAGTATCAGCAGGTGTGGAGTGTTAACATGTGGTGCGGCATTATCGGAAATGTCATTGTGGGACCATACATCATTCCAAGTGTACTAAATGGCAATAACTATGCACAGTTCCTGTGAAACGTGCTGCCCATTTTGCTGGAAGAGGTACCACTAACTATGAGTCAGTGCATGTGGTTCCAACATGACGGCTGTCCTGCTCACTCTTCTTGTGTGGCTACAGAACTGTTAAATGGAAAATTCCCGGATTGATGGATAGGACGACGTGCTGAAGTGAAGTGCCCAGCTCGAACTCCTGGTCTGGTTTTTCTGTGGAGAGCAATCAAACAAAGTGTATGCTCAAATACCAACTACGACAGACGATAAGAAGCAACATATCATCAACGCATGCACTGATCTCTCACGTGACACCCTCGCAGCTCTTCACAACTCATTCGAATGGCAACTACAACTGTGCATTGCAACAGAGGGGAAGCATTTTGTGCAGTAAAATTTTGTATCATGTACAGTAGGCATTTTGCATCTTTGTATGTATTTGCTTCGTACTGTGATCAATAGTAAATATTTTCAAATAAAAAACAAATACGTACGAAATAATTGTGACCAATAAGGGCCTCCTCATTTACATTTGTATATCTGCTACTTAAAATGTACTAATATCTTGTAGTATTTTAATGCTGTATGGTGTCTGCTATTTTGGTATCACAGTTGTCCAATAACTGAATAATACTCGTGTGACATCATCAGTTAATTTTTTTTGCAAAATATCGCAGTATGTATTACTATTGTCAGGTAAAAGGGCATGTTTGTGTAAGGAGGACTTCTGACATTTACCATGTACTCTACACAACAGAAAAGGTTGCATTGGACAACAATGCTTCGTAGGCCAAACACGATACGAGACCATATCTGTGGCTCAAAAACTATTTGCCTAAATATTATGAAATACACATATTTGAAACCGTCTTTTTAAGCCCATCATGTTACGCCAAAATTTAACGCAGAGTTCCATTTAAAAAAAAAACAAAAGATGGCCTCATATCTCTGTAATAAAAAATAGCACAAACATGAAATGTGATGTATTCAAGTAGCCCCTGTCCCTGCAATTCACTATCCAAATGGCATCTTTATATCTATTACGGTTGGGGAGATACACCGGGGTGTTATGACTTAGCTGCCTCGCCCTGCATAAAGTATGATGACTCTTTGATATCAGTGACATAGAAAAAAAAGAGTATTGTCACATATAAAATAATAAAAGAAAATTACAGATGTCCTCACTGTATGTGGCTGAACACCATACCGAGCACTTTTAACTGATTCAGGAAATGGTTCCTCATTTATGTTTTCTATTTTCTGCATTATTATTTCAAAGTCCTTGTGGAGGCTAGAGTTTCCAATAGACAGTGATAGGACAGTTTTCAAGACTAGAGACTCAAATTCTGTGGAACTTATTACAGGATCAAAATCCTTTAGATTATTAAGATACATTGGTCTGCAGAGCAGTTTTCCAGACTGGTACTGCTCCATGTAATTTCTTCCTGCATTTGATTTCTCAGATCGAAGACATACAGATGCTTCAGTCAGGCAATGTTTGAAACAATTGTTCTTGTAACATTAATTTAATTGCTTTGATCAAGTATTCTTCCAAAGACAAGCTCCTGGTTGACAAATGTGTGTGTGTGTGTGTGTGTGTGTGTGTGTGTGTGTGTGTGTGTGTGTGTGTGTGTGTGTGTGGAGGGGGGGGGGGGGAGGGTGTATCATTATTGGTGTACAATCAAATGGGCAAAGTCCTTCTGAAGTAACACACACACACACACACACACACACACACACACAGTCTCTGGTCCCCATAGATTCTACTTTGGAAGGAGGACTTTATGTGAAAGCTTAAACACTTCAGCAGCCTTTTTAATTATGCCTGTCTGCGTCTTCCATGTAGTGAGCAATAAACTACTCTTTCCATACTGTCATTATTTCATCCCGAACTTTCCACTGTTTAACCTGAAAAAGGTGTTTATAAAAAGCATAAAACTGAAAAATACACGAGATGTTCAACAATACTCAGAGTGGTAAACAATAAAAACTATGACTTGTCACAGTAACAAGACAAAAGTCACAATGAGGTTGGTTGATCATTTACATAAGTATCGGGTAAGACAGCAACAAGAACATTACCTCTGCAATATACTCATGAGAAACTTCATTAAGAGACTGCTACTAAATGGTGTGTACATTCTCTTTTACTTTTATGTTGGGGGCCACATGTTATGGCATGGACTCCATGAGACAGTGATCATACTGGATCTCTAATCATGGTTACATGGTGGTGATGGAATACTCAATCCTGGCTGACCGTGGTAGGCATTGCAGAGTGCTTCCCCACAGATGAGACAATGTCTCTACAAGCTGCTTGAAGGTATCCTTGTCTCACCACACAGCTACTATGAGCAGCCTGTTACATTTACTGGAAATCACCCTATTGGCTTTCCATACTTGTGTTGACATAGAGGAATATATGTAACTTAGCATTCCGTGAACCACGGATCTTGTCACTGGTGGGCTTGCTTGCGTGCCTCAGCAATACAGGAAATCATATGGTACGTGCAACCACAATGGATGTGTATCTATTGAGCGGCCAGACAAATATGTGGTTCCTGAAGAGGGACAGTGGACTTTTCAGTTGTTGTAGCGGCAAAAGTCTGGTTGACTGATCGATCTGGCCTTGTAACACCAGCCCATATGGCCTTGCTGTTCTGTTAATTTTGACAGCTGATACCAGGGGGAAAACTACAACTGTTATTTTCCCCGATGAAATGCAGCTCTACTGTATGGTTAAACAATGATGATCTCCACTTGGGTAAAATAGTCCCCCATTCAAATCTCCCGACAGGGACTCCTCTGGAGAATGTCGTCATCAGGGAAAACAAAACTAGGGTTCTACGAATCAGAGCGTGGAATGTTGTATTTCTTAATCAGACAGATAGATTAGAAAATTTGAAAAGGGAACTGGACTGATTGAAGTTCTTCTGGTAAGGTGAATAAAGGGCTTTAAGTACAAAGTCAAATAGGAGTAATGCAGCAGTGAGTTTAATAATGAATAAGAAAATAGAAATCCTGGTAAGCTACTATGAACAGTATAGTGAACACATTATTGTAGCCAAGGTAGACGTGAAGCCATAAAGAGATTGAAGAAATGTATGGGGAGATAAAAGAAATTAACTGTTTAGTTAACGGAGACAAAAATTTAATTGTGACAGGAGATTGGAACTCAACAGTAAGAAAAGGAACAGAAGGAAAAATAGGCTAATATGGAATGGGGGAAAGAAATGAAAGAGGAAGTCGCCTGGTAAAATTTTGAATGGACATAATTTAATCACCGCTAACACTTGGTTTAAAGGATAATGAAAAAAGTCTGTATATGTGGAAGAGACTTTGAGAATGTTTCAGATTGGTTGTGTAATGGTAAGAGAGAAATTTTGGAGCCAGATTTTAAATAGTAAGACATTTCCAGAAGCAGATGTGGACTCTGATCACGATTTATTGGTTACAAACTGTAGATTAAAACTGAAGAAATCAGAAAAAGGTAGAAAATTAAGGTGAAAGGACCTGGATGAGTTGAAAGAACCAGATGTTGGGAGTTTCAGAGGAAGCATTAGGCATTGATTGGCTTGAACAGGGGAAAGAATACAGCAGAAGACGAATGGGTAGCCTCAAGAGGTGAAATAATGAAGGCAGCGGAGGATCAAATAGGGAAAAGACAAGGCCTAGTAGAAATCCTTGGATGATACAAGAGATATTGAATTTAACTCATGAAAGGACAAAATATAAAAATGCATCAAATGAAGCAGGTGAAAGGGACTATAAATGTCATAAAAAATAAGACTGATAGGAAGTGCAAAATGGCTAGCAGGCAAATGTATGGATTTAGAAGCCCATATCAGTAGTGGAATGATAGATACTGCTTACAGGAAAATTAAAGAGCCCTTTGATGAAAAGCAGTGTTGCCACAAGTTTCCCCAAGTGAAATTCCCTGATTTCCAGACAAGTTTTAGTATTTTTCCCTGACAGAGTTTGAGATCTCAAGGGCAACAAAAAAAAATGTAAAGACTTCTGTATTTCTAAACATCTGAGCAAAAAAGGTTAAATCACTAACAGTAACATCTTTTGAAATGAATTGTTTTCAGATGGAGAAATCAAGTCAACTGGTATATGTGTTTCATTAAGGCCACTGATGTTATTTTATTTCAATAAAGCGAACCACATTTGATGACAAAAAATGTATTTTGTTGCAGTCGCAAGACAGATTTAAAATGTCTTCACTGCTTTCAGAAATAACTTTAGAAAAAAGTAGGCCTCTTGAAAGAAACATATAAGGTGGGGAAAAGTTGTGTAAACCAACACTATATGTGACTGCCAACAAAATGTTGCTTCTACAATGTATGTTATTGTTGGTTATTACCCAGTATGTTATGTCTATAATTCTACAGGTATTGTGTGATATTTCCTTCAAGAAATTCATGAGTACATACATAGTACAAACTGCCAGCGATGTCACAATTTTCTTCTTCTTATCATCCATACTTTCTAATATATGAACTACTTCTGAAGTGCCAAATGTACTACATACATAAAATTTCTATAAAACACTGCACTGTACAATGTATTTGCGGTGAGACAGTTGCAATTCTTGAAATCCATCACCCATGGCCTCTGGCCTGCTGAGGAGCACCACAGTCCTGGGTCCAAGGATAAACCATGGAAATCCACCACATTATGCCACACACAGACAGACCCGGACTGCAGGCAGATTGGTTACACCAGATCCGATAGGCAAGGCCCGCACATGAGTAGGAAACTATGGGCTTGAGATTGACAGGCCCTATCCGTTAGAGATACCCACAGAAATGGCCTAGGGTTTTGACCCATCATGGAAGTCCACTCATGTGGCCAGCTATTCATGTGTCACAGACACCATCTTGATGAAATGAGACCACAGTGATCACCCACACAACAGATAACTTGCGCAAATAGTCTGAGAATCAGTACTAATGAGGATAGGTAGCAACTCACTGTAAAGATGATCGCTGAGCCACAGACAGACACACAGAAAAGACAATCACTCTCTCACAACTAAATTTTTGGCCATAGCCTTTGTCAGAAAATGAGAGCACACAGACATTCACACAATCACTCAGACACAACTAGTGCACACATGACTGTTGTCTTCTGCCATTGCGTTAACAATCTCTCAGAATTAGATAAAAAAAAAATCACTCCTCACGCCTCTCAGCCTCTCACCGGCAGCTGCTACGCTAGCCGCAAGTAGTAGTGGCAGCACTGATTGCAAGCTGAGGGGAGGGGTAGGAAGGGGAGAAGCAGTTTGAATGATGAAGTAGGGAAGCGGCACACGTATTCTGCTGCGCCCAGCCAGTGATGAAGTGCGATATCTCAGTAAACGAATAATTTCATGCTACTGAGACAAAAAAAGTGATTTACCAGTTTTTTTCTTCCTTTCCCCCCCCCCCCCCCCCCCCCAATTTCCTTGATACATTTGAAATTTGCTGATATATCCTGATTTCCAGAACTTTTGGGAACCCTGGAAAAGAGAAGCCGCTGAATGAATATTACACGTGCAGATGGAAAACCAATCCTAGACAAAGAAGGGCCAACAGTACGGTGGAAGAAGTTTATAGAGGGTCTACACATGAAAGGTGAACTTTAAGGCAATATTATAGAAATGGAAGAGGACACAGATGAAGATGATATGGGAGATATGAAACTGTGAGAAGGATTTGATAGAGCAGTGAAAGACATAAGTCAAAACAAGGCTCTGTGCGTAGATGACATACTGCCAGAACAACTGATAGCCTTGGAAGAGCCAGCCATGACAAATTCTTCCACCTGGTGAGTGGTAGATGCATCAGATAGGTGAAATACACTCAGCCTTCAAGACGAATATAATAATTCCAAGCAAGTGCTGACAGGTATGAATATTACCAAACTACCAGTTTAATAAATCATAGTTGCAAAATACTAACATGAATTCTTTACAGAAAAATGGAAAAACTGGTAGAAGACAGCCTTGGGGGAAGACCAGTTTGGATTTCGGAGAAATGAAGGAACACACAAAGCAATACTGATCCTATGACTTATCTTAGAAGATAGATCAATGAAAGGAAAACCTACATTTGTATCACTTGTAGACTTAGAGAAAGTTTATGACAATGCTGAATGGGGTACTCTCCTTGAAATTCTGAAGTTCGCAAGGGTAAAATACTGGGAGCGAAAAGCTATTTACAACTTGTACAGAAAACAGATGGCAGTTATATCAGTTGAGGGTTATGAAAGAGAAACAGTGGTTGAGAAGGGAGTAAGACAGGGTTGTAGCCTACCCCTGATGTTATTCTACCTGTACACTGTGCAAAAAATTGAGGGAGAAATAATAACAACTTTGGGGTTTGCCGATGACATTGTAACTCGGTCAGAGACATCAAAAGAACTGTAAGTGCAACTGAATGGAGAGGACAGTGGTGTTGAAAGGAGGTTATAAGGACACCAACAAAAGCAAAACAAGGATAATGGATTGCAGTTGGATAAAATTAGATAATGCTGATGGAAATAGACCAAGAAATGAGACACTGCAAACAGCAGTTGAGTCTTGCTATTTGGGCAGCAAAATAACTAATGATGGCCAAAGTAGTGACGATATAAAATGTACACTGGCAACGGCAAGAAAAACATTTCTGAAGAACAGACATTTGTTAATATCAAATATTGGTTAGGAAGTCTTTTCTGAAATCATTTGTTACGACTGTAGCCACATATAGAAACAAACATGGATGATAAATCATTCAGATAAAAACAGAACTGTAGTGCTACAGAAGTATGCTGCAGATGAGATGGGTAGACAGAATAACTAATGAAGAGTTGCTGAATAAAATTGGAGAGAAATGAAATTTGTGGTAAAACTTGACTCAAAGAAGGGATTGAATGATGGGACATATTTTGCGACATTAAGGGACAACCAATTTAGTATTGGAAGCAATTGTGGTGGGGAAAAAATCATAGCAGAATACCAAGAGATGAATGCAGTACACAGATTTAAAAGGATGTGGGTTACAGTAGTCATTCAGAGACTGAGAGATTGCACAGGATAGAGTCTTCACACAGGATAGAGTAGCACGAAACACTGCATCAGACCAGTCTTCAGACTGAAGACGATAACATCAGCGTGTCAAATATCCTTCCAACACACATGAATGACTGATAAATGGTGTAAAATTTTTATACTGGATTCCAAAGTACTCACATTCTTAGCAAGAAAGACATTTCTAATCTTATTAAAAATTACAGAGAATTTTTATTTGGGTATCAACCTTTGAAAATTCTGAAAGATCTTTTGCATTCATATCCAAATGTTATGAATGTCTGCTCGTATGACAAGAATAACAAGCTTATATCCCACAGACTATCAACAGTTCATCTTGTTGATTAAATCACATACCACTGTTTATTTCTTACATCATTCAGTCAAACACAAATTATCGGTCACTTCATTATCACAATACAGACAGATCTCCAACTAGCTCTTAGCATATTCACACACTTCTTGTCATTAATTAGTGTTTCTCTGGTTCTACTAAACAATGTGGGCCATCAGTATAGTCTACGAAGTCTGTTGTCATTTGTTATGTAGATGGATGGGGTCTGCGATGTTTCACTTTGATATTTCAGTAGTATGTCGTTACCGTGTTTCGTTTACGATAGGATGTTCAGTCATTGCATTTGTTGGTTTCGGTCATATGATTGACTGCAACTATATAATCTATGTCCTGTAGCATTAACAGTCCTTTGAGGGGGCAATAAATTGGATCATACTGCATACGACTGATAACCAGTTTGCCAACCCACAGCTAAATTATCATTCAATCTCACCTAGACCTCCAGATTCATTACAGATCAGTATGTCACCACAACTATGATTTAGTATTCGCATTCATTAGTTTCACCAACTTACAAATAAATTGTGATCTTTCAACTCAAACTACATCTCTGTTGATCCACTGTGGACATGGGACAGTGGCTGATCAAATATTTAACTCAGAAATTCGCCAAAAAGTTGTGCAAATTAAAAAGTTATTTTATTTTATTTTCACTACCAGTTCCAGCAATTCAATATGCCGTCTTCAGGCCCCGTATGCACCTTTGGTCCCAGCATGGCAATATTGATAGTTTTTGAGAGATGCATATGGGCCTGAAAATGATATATTGAATTGCTGAAACTGGTAGTGAAAATAAAATAACTTCTTAATTTGCATGGCTGTTTGGAAAATTTCTTTGTCAAAACAAACTAGATCTCTTGCTGTGTCGCTACAACTAATATTTTATGTTCACATTAATTGGTATCAGCATCTCACAAGCAAACTGTCACATTCAAATCTATTCTTGACTTCACATTACACTACAGATCAGTCTGCCACCACAAACTACATTCCCAAAAATAATAAAGAGACAAAATAACTATGGCAGTATCCTGATTTCTTTGTGTTTGTACACATATGTCGTCACATGCCACTGCATCATTATACCACAGTAAAAGCTGATACTCAGTATTCATAGGTTCGACTGACCCGCAATTACCACCAGTGCACATGTGGTGGGAAGTTTTGTAAGCTGTAAGCCAATGCTCAGAGGTGAATACCCAAGCTCTATGCAGCTTCTCATGGAATTATGATAGTGTTGATGATGAGCTGGATGCTGTATTTGGATATTAAGTTCAGTAGCCCTCCTCCTGACACTTAAAAGCAGCATACCTTTTACCAGCAATAGTTTCTGTCTCTCCTCTCCTCTCATTTCACATAAACGTCCACAGAGAACACATTCTGCCAATGAAAAAGGCCGGGGGGGGGGGGGGAGGAGCTAACTTAGTACACGATACAAAAACCCATGACAATAGATACAGTATTGAACTAATGGATAATCATATTTCAAAAACACCGTTACTGTAAATGTACAAGTCAATAAATAAAACATTTACATGGGTAAGTGTACACCGGTGCCCTAAAAAATTATTCCTTCTCATTTTGACTAATACCACTATATATTTCCCCATACACTTCACTAAAAATTACAACTACATAAGCATGAAGTATGAAGAGGCTAATGATTTGTGTATATTTAGGACTTAGTGGACGAGTGATTACTGAAGTTAATCGTGAGTATTAGATTTAGACACTAGACGCTATATTAACTCCTGTTACAGTATGATAACATATGAAAGCCTAAAGATAAATTTTAAATACTAGTATATTTATAATTTTTAACAGATTAGTACCTACAGTCACAAGGCAAACTGACCTAAGCAACTGAATTTAATCACACAGTGTTCCTACAACAAATTAATAACTGTAGCTCTGTAGTGTACATATATGAAGTTCTCAACAAACAAACAAAACATATACCTGCTACATGCATGTTCAATTTATAATATTAATTTGCAATTACGAATAATCGAAAATTTTTAAATTGCAATTAATAAAAATATTGACAGTTACAACAGGCAATAACCATGTTTAGTACAAAAAAACTACTAATTAGTTAACTGGATCCACTCATTACACATGATTGAATTTCTATAAATTAAGCCTATGCTATGGACGAACGGAAAGAATATAAACCTCACAAATGTGGAAACTCATTACCATTGACGGTCGAAAGTTCGCGATACAAATATTTGAAGATACGTGTTATTTGTCGCAGATCCTTATAAAACACAATCTTGAGTTAATATCACAGTACATATCTTATGACTGAATTTATGTTTCACATTAAACATTGAAGAAAACCACGAAATGGTGAACAAGGCGAAATGCCCACCCACATAACAGTACTTGTCTAACGCTACATTGCAGCACTTCAGCAGACAAACATTGTTTCGCCCCAGCGCATATTACTATTCATTTGTTTAATTTTGTACTCAACAGTGCTTCCATCTGTTGGAAATGAAATTCTACTCGTTGCTATCATTCCGCCAAATAAGGGAAAGGAGGTGGTGTGGAAAGAGGGTGGTTACGAGAAGAGAGATAGTGAAATATAAGTTGCTCTGTGCAATTCATGTAAGGAACCTGACATGTCTTACTCCAACAGTAAGTGAAATTTTAGATGCCATGGAAGTTTATCGTATTTAATTATTTTGCCATTGTTAACTATTTGTTATACATAGCCGGCTGCTGATGTCAGATGTGCTTGTTGAGTGTTTACTATGAGAGATCGCATAGGATATTTCTTCCTCTAGATTATATATAGATGAACATTGAATTAGGAAGACAACAGAATTCATTACTTAAAAGCTGTTTCCAAACTCAAAAGCTGTTTTTACCGGGTAAGTTTGTTTAAATCATTTTTTTACCACGAAACTGCCCGTCCCACATGTACTACTGTCAAAATAATGCAAAGCAGTTTGAATCTAACCCATCAGTAGCAGATTGGGTAGTTATAGCTACATAAATGGAGCTGGTGCGTTAACAAGCTATGGAAGCTGTTTAACACTTGTTGTTGCGAAATTAGGTCGGCATTACTCAAATTAAAAGTTTTGAAAGTTGTAGAATTAAGTGTTGAAATGGAATTATGTACATAATATTTTGTTTCTTTATTAAAAGTTGTGCATTATGGTTATGCAGTGACAACGGCCCAAATGTGAACATTAAACAGTTATTGGTACACTGTGCAGTATGACTTTGTAGAAAAAAATTGTTTTTCGTTTTACAGAATATATTTTTGCATCCCTTCCGAGAACTCAGAGGGGCCAACCAATTGTTCTGGGAGGAGATCCAAAGGGAAAAAATTTTCTTTACACTAATGGAAATAGTGTTATAATAAGAAATATCGAGGTATGTAGAAATGTGAATAATACAAACGTTCTCTTAATAAGTTTTATTTTGGAGGTTCAGAATTACACCATAAATGGACAGAAGACCACATAGTGTGCACTATTGGTGTATCATATTTGTTCCATCATTTTTGTCTCATGATTAAAAACATTTCAACAGATACTGCTTTGTTGTCTTAATGACTTATTAGCTAATGTTTTGGTAGGAAAGTAACATAACAAAGTAGGTTGTAATCTTCCTGTCAGTTCAAGAATATTGAAATATTTAACTGTATATTTTTCATCATGATTAGCTACAGATCAAATTGAATTCATGATCGGTATAATATTTCCAGGGTACCAACCCTACAGTGAGAAATTTGTTATTTTTCATTGTTGCAGTTCAGTATTGGAAGCTTTAACATTAAACAATGGAAAATTTAGGATGTAAAAATATTATGAAAGGGATAGCTGCTCCTCACCATATAGTGGAGATGCTGAGTCGCTGATGAGTAGTTCATAGTGTGGCTTCAGCTGCCAGAGACTGTGTGTGTGTGTGTGTGTGTGTGTGTGTGTGTGTGTATGAGGCAGAAATGGGAGCTAAAGTTTGTTAAGGGCAAACCACATGCCATGCTTGCTTGCCGTATAGAACAGATAGTGGCATTGCATCAACATACCAGAGGCAGCCATGAGTGGATAGTATAGGAGTCATTCGATGGCGGTATGTTAACCAAATGAAGGGAAAGAAAAATTGCTCAGAAATATCTTGATTCAATTTTTGTGTTCATATGACATTTTAGACATCCATATAATTGATACATTAGCACATAGTTGCTGCTGTTTTATGTTTTCACCTGAAATATAAAATATTGGTTGTGGTGACAAACAGATTGATAGGCACTTTGAGATCTAGTTCAGTTGGAAGTTGATAGTTTTATTTGCCATGCGTAAAGTGAATGGCACAAATAAGCTGAAAATGAGTTGCTAGAAATGTGAGAGATTACTATGTGCCCTATGTGCTGTGTTAACTAATTTCACACAGTGTTGTACTTTAATGCGGCAAACCGAGTATTTGTCACCAACAATAAGATTATATTTAGTTCTGAATGAGATTGCTGCCATGTTAGTTGTTTCTGTTATTGAAAGCTACTAGTCTCACCAATATGCCATTGGTTACTGAAAATACACTGCTCCTTCAGCTTTTTAATCCTTAGATTGCTTACATGACATTACCAATGTATTTTTTTAAGGTGAGTATAGGGATTGCTTTCAGGTAAATCTCAGAACAGTGAATGAGTGGGCAGGAAAGGTGGACGAGTATGCTCATTGGTACCCTGTGGTAGCTTGTTGTATTAGCTTACCTAGGGGTGCTAGGCTGAGCTGAGATAGTCTATGTAGTTATCTAGCTCTTCCTGCGAAGAGAAGAAACTTGAAAGATTCAAGTGTAAAATATTAAGTGTGTGTGTGTATGTGTGTTAGTGTGTGTTAGTGTGTGTTTGTGTGTTTGTTTTGGAACTGGGGGGTTGTTCACTTGGGATTCTACATCTTCACTTTTTCAGGATGGACATGGGAAAATTTCATATATTTAATACCATGTTTTCATTTCTGTTTTAGAATCCTGCAATTTCGGACATTTATACTGAACACTCCTGCACTACAAATGTCGCCAAATATTCTCCCAGTGGATTTTACATAGCATCTGGAGGTATGAAAATCCTTAATATCTTAGAGATTTTGTTATTTTTATCTCCAATTTTATGTAATTTTCTGTTTGCTCTGGGAAACAATGCAGAGGCAACCTTTCACTGTAAACCACTATTCTCATTTAGCATAAAGGTTTTGTTTATTTTTGTTCCCCATGAACTAGTTGCTGTTTCAGTATCAATACATTACTAACAGCATTTAATACATGCCTGCAAGAGCACAAGCAGGAACAATTCAAAGCAGAAGCAATGAATAAGTATGATAGCAGAGAGTAAACAAGAGTCAGCAGTAACACTGCAGTGCATAATGACATCACTTCATCACATTTCAGTACTCCCCCCCCCCCTCTCCCACCCCCTCCAATTTCTTACAGTATTTTCCATTGAAATGGACATGGAGTCCAGATAATATAAAGACAGCTGGAGGAGCAGGCAGTTCTCCCAAGTTTGCTGTAGATTCATTAGGCACTTTGTCCGGCATATGTTGTGGGTTGTCAGTAATGATGGATGGAGGGGTGGGTGATTCTGCCAAGTTTGTCATAGATTCATTAGAAGTTTTGTTCATTGTCTGCTGTGGCTTGTCTGGTTTGCAGGTAACACCATAGGAGGTGCAGAAAGCAGGTTTAAGGGGATCAATGGAAATTGTAGTTGAGGCATGGTAACATTGACCTTAAGTATATTCTCATTTCAATGAAGGACTGTGAACAGTACGTCATGGTGGCTTGTGCACAGCATCATGTCTAACAAGAACCTAGTTTCATTTACAAAGATCAGCAAAAATGAAAAGGCGGCAGGTATGCTACTCTCAATGTGACTGGACATAGTTGGCGAATGTGCGAACATAATTTTTGAACAGAGTCTGATGCCTCAGTCAGGTCATTAGGCACCTTGCCAAATAATTAACGAGGCAATCAAATTGGTTGACTATAAAACAGTTCTGTTGCTGTGGTGTGAAGATCTTCCTTGATGGAAGTACATATACCTAGTAGGACAATTTGTAGAGTTTCTGTCCAATGTTGTGGTTCAAGGCATCGTAGAAATTCTTTTAATTGGCAGTTTAAATGTCCAACTATGCCATTTGCTGCTGATCAATAAACTGCAGTTCAGATACATTTCATGCCCAATAATAATAAAACGGAGAGCAATTTGAAAAAAACATGAGTCAAACTGCCTGCAGTGGTTGGTGGTGATAGGAAGAGGCTCTCTGAAAAAGTGATCCATCTGTGAAAGGATGTGGTTGCAGTGGTTTCAGTGGTGGCATGAACCATAGGAAAAATTTCTGGCCAGTGGATAAAGCATTCGGTGGCAGACAGTAGATGTCTCCTTCAGAGGGCAGAAATGATCCAACAATGTCTGTGCGCAGATGTTTGAATTGTTGGTTGGACGGAATGAAAGTGTCAAACAGGCGCACTGATGTGACGAGGGATCTAATTACGCCGAGAGACTGTACACTGGTGCACAAAAGTTTTGCAGTCCCTGTCCAAGTTTGACCATACACTAACTTGTTAACAAGCCTCATTATACTCTGGACTTCAGGATGGGAAAAATTATGCAGTGACAAGATTGCTTGCTGTTGAAAGTTCATTGTCACAGACATGTGTGAATTTGATGTAGAATCATCATGATACGACATCACATTTGAATGAGGTATCTGGATGTGGTGAAGACGTAATAAGATGGGTTTACAACTAAGTCTTGCAGCTTGCTGTTGTGTTGTGCAAGGCAGGTGCTCTGTAGCCCACATTGCCTGTAACTGCGTCTGCACAGGAGAGGATATATGCTGGTGTAATCAGTTCCCCATTGATATGGGCGATATGTGTCATATATTGTGCTTATGTAGCCCAAGTGCCATTGTTGCTATAATGATATTTTCTTTGGTCTCTGACGAAAGCATAAACAAACAGCTTGTAACCAGTGACCGGTGTAAACTGTTGGCTTTCAGACATTTGGCAAAATTTCTGTGTGGAGGTGTAAAGTGCATATAACTCAGTTGTATGTTGACCAGCTCTGCTGCAGTTGAGGTATCTTCTGACTGAAGAATGCCAAGGGCTGACAGTGTTATATATTTGTTGTTTAAGTACAGCACCTATTGCAGCTGCAATCCATCAACTATTGAAGTGAGAGACACTTGTAAGTGCAACCTAAGTGATATGTCTACACATTAAAGGCAGTTATTGCTTCATGAGTCTACTGTAATTTGCAGCTTGGTTTCAGAGTACCACTCAAAAAGTCATTCAGGGGAGCTTGCCAGCAGTGCATGGTTATTCACAAAACGGGGATAAAAGTTAGCAAGCTCAAGAAATCTAAGCAACTCACAGGCTGTGGGTTAAGATGTTAGTGACTTCCACTCTTTCTCTCCTGTGGCACCTGAATTGAGTGTTAACGGACTGTCTCAGTAACTGAACTTTGGATGCTCCAAACATGCACTTTGATGTATTGAGGAATAATTCATGTGAACACAGGTGAGTGAATACTTGCTATTATGTGTTCCAGATGTTCTGTTTTGGTGCTAGACATCACCAAAACATTGCAGTATAGATATAGCAGGAGTTGAGGTTGCGTGTGACTTCACCCATGAAACACAGCAAAGTTTTGCAGCGTTGCATTATCCAAAAGGCATCCTAGTAGACTCAATAGGCTGTGTGGAGTGCAGTCAGCAGTCTTGGATATGTCTTCTGGAGCAATGGGTATTTGGTGGAAAGCATGTTCCAAATCTTTTTTTGAGAAGGAAATTTATTGTGCTTACTGAATGAGAAATCTTCAACATATGGAACAGGATACCAATCTTGAATTGTTCAGGTATTCAGTTGCCAGTTATCATTGCTTGGGTGCCATCCTTTGGTTGTCTTTGGAACTAGCTGTTGTTTCAAAGATAACAGATCCCTTGGGTGAGCATAAGAGAAAATTCTTGTGTTGCTACCTTCAGTTTTTTTTTTTTTTTTGTGAGATCATGTATGAACTGATGGTCCTTGAGGAATTGTGAGAATATAATATATTTTTGAGTGCTGTACGGATCTTAATGTGGGTATATGTCAAATGATCTACGGGAACTGTTTAAGGAGATCTAAATATAGAGAATCATGCTTATATTAATGTTGTCTGCACAGCTTAAATGTCTACAGGTAGCAAATTAATGCTTGTATCAAAAAGGTGGCAGTGGTAAAGGACCAGTAGCAGGCTGTAAAATGAAATCTGCACCAAGGGTGGGTATATATCTGCCACAATGAATTGCCACTCAAATTCACAACAAAAGGTTAAGTTCAGTGAATGTGTCACATGACAATATGTATTGATTGTGGAACCACTGGAAGTATATAGACAAGTCGTCATAGCTACAGTGAAGTAGTCGAAAAGGATGGTGCATAAATACATGAACATCTATGGCCCCCAGAAACTACAATATTGTATAATGGTCAGTGACACAGTCAATGACTGCAGTCTGGAAAGCCATATCAGCTATTATTTACTTCCCTAGCCCTAATGGGAAACACTGAAGCTCAAATAGTCATAGGTACGGAAAGCTGGCTAAAGCCGAAATTTTTTCAAACAACATAACAATGTTCAGAAAGAATAGATTAAATACCGTTGGTCGTGGAGTATTTATGCTGTCAGAAGTAGTTTACCTTCTAGTGAAATTGAAGTAGATGGTTCCTGTGAAATAGTAAGGGTAGAAGTTATACTTGACAATAAAACTAAACTATTAAGCTGCTGAACATTCAATGAAAACTTGAGTTCCATTTCAAATAGGTATCCAACTCATACAATTACAGTTGGTGGTGAATTCAATCTACCCTCAATGTGCTGAAAAAATTGTGTGTTTAAAGCCAGTGGCAGGCATAAAATGTCATCCGAAATTGTGCTGAATGCTTTCTCAGAAAATTATTTTGAACAATTAGTTCATGAGCCCACATGAAGTGAAGTGAAGTGTAAATGGTTGTGAAAGCATACTTGATCTCTTAGCAACAAATAATAATGGACAAATAGGGAATATCATGACGGATACAGGGATTAGCGACCACAAGGCAGTTGCTGCTAGGCTGAATACCGTAACACACTCAGTCATCAAAAAGAAATGCAAAGTTCATCTAATTAAAAAAGCTGATAAAAATTCTCTTAATGCCTTTTTAAGAGACAGTGTCCACTCCTTCCAATCTGATCATGTAAGCGTAGAAAAGATGTGGAATGATTTCAAAGAGGTATTTTCGATGGGAATTGAGAGATTTATACCAGATAAATTAGTAAGTGATGGTACTTCTTCCCCATGGTACACAAAATGGGTCAGATTGCTGTTGCAGAAGCAAACGAAAAAAGCATGCCAAATTTAAAAGGACACAAAATCCCTAAGATTGGCAAAGTTTTGCAGAAGTTAGAAATATAGTGTGTACTTCAGTGTGAGATGCTTTTAATAATGTCTCCAATGAAAGTCTCGGAATCTGTCAGAAAACCCAACGAGATTCTGATCATACATAAAGCAGACCAATGGTAAGACGCAATCAATATCTCCACTGCGCGACAACAATGGTGAAGTCACTGATGACAGTGCCACTAAAGCAGAGTCATTAAACACAGTTTTCCGAAACTCCTTCACCAAAGAAGACGAAATAAGCATTCCCAAATTCCAATCGAGAACAACTGCCAAGATGAGAAAGATAGACATATATATCCTTGGTGTAGCAAAGCAGCTTAAATCACTTATTAGAGGCAGGGCCTCCAGTCCAGATTGTACACCAGTCAGGTTCCTTTCAGAGTATGCTGATACAATAGCTCCATATTTAGCAATTATATACAACCTCTCACTCATAGAAAGATCCATACCCAAAGACTGGAGAATTGCTCAAGTCACACTAATACCCAAAAAGGGAAATAGGAGTAATCTGCTGAATTACAGGCCCGTATAACTAACTTTGATTTGCAGTAGGGTTTTGGAACATATACTGTACTCGAACATTATGAATTACCTTGAAGAAAATGATTTATTGATACATAGTCAACAACGATTCAGAAAATATCATTCTTGTGAAACACAACTAGTCCTTCATACTCATAAAATAATGATTGCTATTGACGAGGCATGTCAAATTGATTCCATATTATATTTCCAGAAGGCTTTCAACACCATTCCTCACAAGCACCTTGTAACCAAACTATGTGCCTATGTAATATCACCTCAATTGTGTGACTCAATTCGTGATTTCCTGTCAGAAAGGTCACAGTTCGTGGTAATAGATCGAAATAAAAGTAGAAGTAATATACAGTGTTCCCCAAAGAAGTGTTATAGGCCCTCTAGTATTCCTGGTCTACATTAATGACGTAAGAGACAATCTGAGTAGCCATCTTAGATTGTTTGCAGATGATACTGTCATTTACCATCTAGCTAAGTCATCAGATGACCAAAACGAATTGCAAAATGATTTAGATAAGGTATCTGTATGATGCGAAAAGTGGCAGTTGACCCTGGATAGAGAAAAGTGTAAAGTTATTCACATGAGTACTAAAAGAATACAACTAAATTTTTATTTTTTATAAGTCACACAAATCTGAAGGCTGTAAATTCAAGTAAATACTTAGGGATTACAATTACATATAACCTAAATTGGAATGATCACTTAGATAATGTTGTGGGTAGAGCAAACCAAAGACTGCGATTCATTGGCAGAACACTCAGAAGGTGCAACAGGTCTACTAAAGATGCTGCTTACACCACACTTGTCCGCCCTATCCTGGAGCATTGCTATGCGGTGTAGGATCCGCATCAGGTGGGGCTGACGGATGACAAAGAAAAATTTCAAAGAAGGGCAGCTCATTTTGTACTATCGTGAAATAGGGAAGATAGTGCCACAGACATGATATGTGAATTGGAGTGGCAATAATTAAAACAAAGGCATTTTTCGTTTCGACACAGGACCTTCTCATGAAATTTAAATCCCCAATTTTTTCTTCCGGTTGCGAAAACATTATGTTGGCACCCACCTGCGTAGGGAGAAATGATCAGCAAGATAAAATAAGAGAAATCAGGGCTCGCATAGAAAAATTTATGTGCTCGTTTTTCCCGTGTGCTGTTAGAGAGAAGAACGGTAGAGAGACAGCTTGGAGATGGTTCATTGAACCCTCTGCCAGGCACTTTATTGTGAATAGATGTACGTATGTCCCAGCTGACACAAGGAATGGCATTTTCAAGCTTCAGAGCCAAATTGTCTGTGGTACCACCACGTCTTTTTAGTTGATGGGGAATAGCAGCATTTCCTCAGTGAGCGTTGGTACTGCAGCGGTCAATGGAATGTTGTGTTTGAAGAGCAGCAATCTTATGGTTGTCTCGGTGCTCTGTGCTTGTAATGAGGCCAAGGAATTGTGTGATTGTGGGTATATGGCTGCAACACCTACAGGTGAATGCATCTCGATAATACGGTCTGCTTTTTGTCTTTGTGTCGGGGTTGTTGCCACATACAGTAAATATTTTCCCTGTGAGAGATGGTAGGTGCAACAGCTAATTGTTTTGTAGAATATCTTCATAAACAGCATTTCTCGCCAGGGTCCATAGGCAACACAGAAATTGCGAAGGGCTGTGATCACCTGACTAAGTGTGGAGTATCTTTTCTAATTTTTTGACTCCAGGTTGACACAAGTGACTGCCTGGAGCCTTTTTAATGGCAGTGTATTTATTAGCACCTGGAGGTGAGGCCAAAATATCCTGGACTTACGTTGTCATGTCATTAACAGCATTGACATTGTAACTATACTTGCTTCATTGGAAGTTATGTGGGCTAACAAAAACGGGCCTTCGGATTATGCAAATCATAGAATAGGATTTTCTTGCTGGAATGGTGGTGGTTTGACTTACGTCGTGTGGCTGAATTCACAGTCACATCGGCAGTCGGCATTAGATAGTTAACATTCAGTACATGCAGGATGTGTGTCACAGTTGATGCAGTTTTTTCGTATGTAGTTTGTTATGCAGCACAGCTGCTGCTCACCAAAAATGTTGTGGTTTTAGTATAACTATTTTATTTGCAACATTTACATGTGCACACAAGAGTGCAAACAGTTCTAGAAAAAACAAGTGAACATTAAAAGCAATGATTAAAAATAAGGTCAGAGAGTAAAAAGGAGTTGGCAGTAACATTGCAGTGAATAATGACATTCCTATTTAATTCCACTGAGACGACAAAAGTCATGGGATACTTCCTGATATCATGTCTGACTTCTCAAGTCCTTGGAAGTCTCTTGTCAAGTCCTTGTAAGGTCCTTGCTGAATTATTCAGCCATGCTGCCTCTAGAGCTATCTATAATTACGAGATTACCAGAGCAGGATTTTGTGCACAAACTGATCTCTTGGTTATGTCCCATAAATGTTCGATGGGATTCAGGTTTGGTAATGTGGATGGCCAGATCGTTTGCTTGAAATGTCCAGAATGTTTTTCAAACCAATTGTGGACCGATGACATGGTGCATACATCCATAAAAGTCCATCAATGGCGGAAAATGGCCTGCAAGTAGCCGAACATAACCATTTCCAATCAGTGATCAGTTCACTTGGACCAAAGGACCCAGTCCATTCCATGTAAACACAGTCCACATCATTATGGAGCTACCATCAGCTTATACAGTGCCTTGTTGACAAGATGGGTCTGCACTACACTCGAGCCCTACCATCATCTCTTACCAACTGAAACCATTACTCATCTGGCCAGACCACAATATTCATTCATCTATGGTCCAACTGATGTGGTCAGAGCCCAGGAGAGGTGTTTCAGGTGACATCATGCTGTTAGAAAGGCACTCATGTCTGTCGTCTGCTGCCGTAGCCCGTTAGCGCAGTATTTGGCTGCACTGTTATAATGGATATGTTCGTTGTACATCTTACATTGATGTCTGTGGTTATTTCATGCAGTGTTGCTTGTCTGTTAGCACCGACAACTCTTTGCAGACGTTACTGCTCCGAGTGCCTTGAGGTAATGCTTGAAATTTGGTATTCTCGGCACTTTCTTGATACTGTGGCTCTAGGGATACTGAATTCTCTAACAATTTCCAAAATTCCTGTCGTGCGGCCATAATCACATTGGAAACTTTTCACATGAATCACCTGAGTACAAATGACAGCTCTGTCGTTGCAGCACTCTTGTATACATGGTACTACTGCAATCTGTGTATGTGCATATCACTATCTCATGTCTTTTGTCACCTCAGTGTATAGCCATGTTGGCATAGAACTTGTGCAGATGATACTTCCTTGATTATCACAGTGTATTTCGGAATCTCTAACATCTGACCCTTGGTATCCCTTCACAATCATTTCTCGAATGTTGTGTAACCTCATAATTATATAGCTCAGAGTGTTTCAGCAAGTCTGCAGATTCACAGGTTACTTATTCATTACATGAATACTACTTCCATATTATTAAACTGCAAGTCTGTGCTATTGAAGCAACTTTTCAGTGTGCAGTTGTAATCACAGTATCATCACACCACACTTAGCATTGCTGTGATTTGAACCCAAGAACGATGATGTTTTGATTAGTAGTCAAAGACACTGTACTAGACGACAGGTCCGGCACAGTAATTTTATATTCAGCATAGCAGTGAGCAATAGCCAGTGAGCAGAAATGGTCAACGCAGTGGGAGTGTTGGTCCCTATAATGTGCTCTGCGAATGGAAGATCCCAGAGAACCGAGGCTTGTAAGGTGGGAACCAAGCATAAACTTGCTTGCTAATCGTTTTGGACAGAATTACTGTCTGACATATCAGAAAGTGAAATAAATTATGACTGAACTTTTTGTAACATACAGACAGAGAAGATTGCCAAACTTTAGATAACTGCCATAGCAAACTGCTGAAGCTTATAGTGGTTCAGCTTGTGCATATTCTGAGACACAGAATTCTGATAGTGGCTATGTTTGTTGTTACTTTAACATTCAGCTTGGACTAAGAATTCATTTTATGTAACCACTGTATTTGATTTTCTTTGTGATGCTCTGAAAATTGAAGTAACATATGCTTATTACGTGGAACATTTATTTATTTACTTATTTAATCATTTACTTTTTTTTAATTATTAATGGCTGGTATTTAAATAGTTTTGCTGCCAGGAAACTAAAGAAGACTGTAACTTTTTATTGTGTATAACTGTTCTTTACAATTTCATTTAGTAACTATTTTCAGAGATAATAGTTTCCAGCTAATTTATTATTTACGAAGATAACTCTACTTATTAACTAAAATTATCAACTTGCTAACTGTTTACTAATTGCTGGTGAAATCTCAATTCTTTCTTCACTGCACTTTATTTCAATATATATATATATATATATATATATATATATATATATGAATATAATAGAGGGAAACATTCCACGTGGGAAAAATATATTTAAAAAGAAAGATGATGAGACTTACCCAACAAAAGCGCTGGCAGGTCGATAGACACACAAATAAACACAAACATACACACAAAACTCTAGCTTTCGCAACCAACGGTTGCCTCGTCAGGAAAGAGGGAAGGAGAAGGAAAGACAAAAGGATATGGGTTTTAAGGGAGAGGGTAAGGAGTCATTCCAATCCCGGGAGCGGAAAGACTTACCTTAGGGGGAAAAAAGGACAGGTATACACTCGCGCGCACACACACACATATCCATCCTCATATACACTTTGGTTCCATCAGATTCACCTGGTCCTACTCCAAATCCCATGCCACTTTCCTTGACGTTGACCTCCACCTGTCCAATGGCCAGCTTCACACGTCCGTCCACATCAAACCCACCAACAAGCAACAGTACCTCCATTATGACAGCTGCCACCCATTCCACATCAAACGGTCCCTTCCCTACAGCCTAGGTCTTCGTGGCAAACGAATCTGCTCCAGTCCGGAATCCTTGAACCATTACACCAACAACCTGAAAACAGCTTTTGCATCCTGTAACTACCCTCCCGACCTGGTACACAAGCAAATAACCAGAGCCACTTCCTCATCTCCTCAAACCTGGAACCTTCCACAGAAGAACCCCAAAAGTGCCCCACTTGTGACAGGATACTTTCCGGGACTGGATCAGATTCTGAATGTGGCTCTCCAGCAGGGATACGACTTCCTCAAAACCTGCCCTGAAATGAGATCCATCCTTCATGAAATCCTCCCCACTCCACCAAGAGTGTCTTTCCGCCGTCCACCTAACCTTCGCAACCTCTTAGTTCATCCCTATGAAATCCCCAGACCACCTTCCCTACCCTCTGGCTCCTACCCCTGTAACCGCCCCCGGTGTAAAACCTGTCCCATGCACCCTCCCACCACCACCTATTCCAGTCCTGTAACCCGGAAGGTGTACACGATCAAAGGCAGAGCCACGTGTGAAAGCACCCACGTGATTTACCAACTGACCTGCCTACACTGTGAAGCGTTCTATGTGGGAATGACCAGCAACAAACTGTCCATTCGCATGAATGGACACAGGCAGACAGTGTTTGTTGGTAATGAGGATCACCCTGTGGCTAAACATGCCTTGGTGCACGGCCAGCACATCTTGGCACAGTGTTACACCGTCCGGGTTATCTGGATACTTCCCACTAACACCAACCTGTCAGAACTCCGGAGATGGGAACTTGCCCTTCAGCATATCCTCTCTTCTCGCTATCCGCCAGGCCTCAATCTCCGCTAATTTCTAATTTCAATTTGCCGCCGCTCGTACCTCACCTGTCTTTCAACATCATCTTTGCCTTTGTACATCCGCCCCGACTGACATCTCTGCCCAAACTCTTTGCCTTTACAAATGTCTGCTTGTGTCTGTGTATATGAGGATGGATATGTGTGTGTGTGTGTGCGCGAGTGTATACCTGTCCTTTTTTCCCCCTAAGGTAAAAAGCTGTGTATATGAGGATGGATATGTGTGTGTGTGTGCGCGCGCGCGAGTGTATACCTGTCCTTTTTTCCCCCTAAGGTAAGTCTTTCCGCTCCCGGGATTGGAATGACTCCTTACCCTCTCCCTTAAAACCCATATCCTTTTGTCTTTCCTTCTCCTCCCCTCTTTCCTGACGAGGCAACCGTTGGTTGCGAAAGCTAGATTTTTGTGTGTATGTTTGTGTTTGTTTGTGTGTCTATCGACCTGCCAGCGCTTTTGTTTGGTAAGTCTCATCATCTTTCTTTATATATATATATATATATATATATATATATATATATATATATAATCACGAGGTTTACAGCTTATCTGGCACTAGCATAGTGTTTCTGTTATCACCACACTGCCCAGGTATGGGAGTGCCTCAGGTCAGTGTCTGAAAAAACAGCTAGTGGCTGTAAGTACCAAGTGGTCGAGGGCAGGGGAAAAAAAATGAAATGATCAGTTGCATTACTAGCCAGTAGATGCTAATTGGGGTAGTTCAGCCATACAGGGTGAGTCACCTAACATTACTGCTGGATATATTTCGTAAACCACATCAAATACTGACGAATAGATTCCACAGACCGAACGTGAGGAGAGGGGCTAGTGTAATTGGTTGCTACAAACCATAAAAAAAATGCACGGAAGTATGTTTTTTAACACAAACCTACGTTTTTTTAAATGGAACCCCATTAGTTTTGTTAGCACATCTGAACATATAAACAAATACGTAATCATTGCCGTTTGTTGCATTGTAAAATGTTAATTACATCCGGAGATATTGTAATCTAAAGTTGACGCTTGAGTACCACTCCTCCGCTGTTCGATTGTGTGTATCGGAGAGCACCGAATTACATAGGGATCCAAAGGGAATTGTGATGGCCCTTAGGTACAGAAGAGACTGGAACAGCACATTACGTCCACGTGCTAACACCTTTTTATTGGTCTTTTTCACTGACGCACATGTACATTACCATGAGGGGTGAGATACACATACACACGTGGTTTCCGTTTTCAATTACGGATTGGAATAGAGTGTGTCCCGACATGTCAGGCCAATAGATGTTCAATGTGGTGGCCATCATTTGCTGCACACAATTGCAATCTCTGGCATAATGAATGTCGTACACGCCGCAGTACATCTGGTGTAATGTCGCCGCAGGCTGCCACAATACGTTGTTTCATATCCTCTGGGGTTGTAGGCACATCACATTCTCCTTTAACGTACCCCACAGAAAGAAGTCCAGAGGTGTAAGATCAGAAGAACGGGCTGGCCAATTTATGCGTCCTCCACGTCCTATGAAATGCCCGTCGAACATCCTGTCAAGGGTCAGCCTAGTGTTAATTGCAGAATGTGCAGGTGCACCATCATGCTGATACCACATACGTCGACGCGTTTCCAGTGGGACATTTTCGAGCAACGTTGGCAGATCATTCTGTAGAAACGCGATTTATGTTGCAGCTGTTTGGGCCCCTGCAATGAAGTGAGGACAATGTTTCAAGTGTCAACTTTAGGTTACAATATCTCCGTATGTAATTAACATTTTACAATGCAACAAACGGCACTGATTACGTATTTGTTTATATGTTCAGATGTGCTAACAAAACTAATGTGGTTCCATTTAAAAAAACGTAGGTTTGTGTTAAAAAACATACTTCCGTGCATTTTTGTATGGTTTGTATTAAACAATTACACTAGCCCCTCTCCTCACATTCGGTCTGTGTAATCGGTTCGTCAGTATTTGATGTGGTTTACGAAATATATCCAGCGGTAACATTAGGTGACTCACCCTGTATAATACAAGCCTTTTTATTCAACGCTGCCTCAGTGACTTGCACACTGATGATGAAATTATGGAGGACAACACGGCAGCATACAATTGTCAGAAACCTCAATACAATTTGTGTAGGATAGCATGCACACTTTCCTCCTAGCTTACAGCGCCTGAGGTCTTTGTCAACTGATGTGAAGTCCATGGTGCCCATGGTGCGGATGCAAAACCAAACAACCCTCTATGCCCAACACCAGTGCATCCTTCCCCATCTTGATCTCAATGTCATAGCCCACTGAGGATACGAAATAGTTCAAATTTGGTAATATCAGCATTTCTTTAAAAGTTTCCACTGTCTGCAACACATTCTCTCTCTACCACTTTGTGAAACACTTCCTCTGAGGGTGAAATAGCCTCTGTGACTCCAATATGGACATACACTGCAACAGTGGTGAGTATCAAATCTTCTAATGTACTTTGCTTACTGTGTCACTGTACTGCGGCATGTTGCAAATGACAGACATGGGGTCCACAGAAACCTTGTCACTCCACCACATTCAGCTCAACATATACAGGGTGTTATAAAAAGGTACAGCCAAACTTTCAGGAGACATTCCTCACACACAAATAAAGAAAAGATGTTATGTGGACATGTGTTCGGAAATGCTTGATTTCCATGTTAGAGCTCATTTTAGTTTCCACAGTATTTACTGTACTTCCTCGACTCACTGCCAGTTGGCCCAAATGAAGGAAGGTAATGTTGACTTCGGTGCTTGTGTTGACATGCGAATCATTGCTCTACAGTACTAGCATCAAGCACATCAGTACGTAGTGTCAACAGGTTAGCGTTCATCACGAACGTGGTTTTGCAGTCAGTGCAACGTTTACAAATGCGGAGTTGGTAGATGCCCATTTGATGTGTGGATTAGCACGGGGCAATAGTCGTGGCGCGGTACGTTTGTATCGAGACAGATTTCCAGAACGAAGGTGTCCTGACAAAAGGCATTCGAAGCAATTGATCGGCGTCTTAGGGAGCACGGAACATTCCAGCCTATGACTCGCGACTGGGTAAGACCTAGAACGACAAGGCAATTCTTCGTGCAGTTGATGGGAACCCTAATGTAAGCGTCAGAGAAGTTGCTGCTGTACAAGGTAACGCTGACCACATCACTGTATGGAGAGTGCTACGGGAGAACCAGTTGTTTCCGTACCATGTACAGCGTGTGCAGGCACTATCAGCAGCTGATTGGCCTCCACGGGTACACTTCTGCGAATGGTTCATCCAACAATGTGTCAATCCTCATTTCAGTGCAAATGTTCTCTTTACGCATGAAGCTTCATTCCAACGTGATCGAATTGTAAATTTTCACAATCAACATGTGTGGGCTGATGAGAATCCGCACGCAATTGTGCAATCACGTCATCAACACAGCTTTTCTGTGAACATTTGGGCAGGCATTGTTGGTGGTGCCTTGATTGGGCCCCATGTTCTTCCACCTACGCTCAATGGAGCACGTTATCATGATTTCATATGGGATACTCTACCTGTGCTGCTAGAACATGTGCCCCAACACAACATATGGTTCATGCATGATGGAGCTCCTGCACATTTCAGTCGAAGTGTCCGTACGCTTCTCAACAACAGATTCGGTGACTGATGGATTGGTAGAGGCGGACCAATTCCATGGCCTCCACGCTCTCCTGACCTCAACCCTCTTGACTTTCATTTATGGGGGCATTTGAAAGCTCTTGTCTATGCAACCCCGGTACCAAATGTAGAGACTCTTCATGCTCGTATTGTGGACGGCTGTGATACAATACGCCATTCTCCAGGGCTGCATCAGCGCATCAGGGATTCCATGCAACGGAGGGTGGATGCATGTATCCTCGCTAACGGAGGACGTTTTAAACATTTCCTGTAACAAAGTGTTTGAAATCACGCTGGTACGTTCTGTTGCTGTGTGTTTCCATTCCATGATTAATGTGATTTGAAGAGAAGTAATAAAAGAAGCTCTAACGTGGAAAGTAAGCGTTTCCGGACACATGTCCACGTAACATATTTTCTTTCTTTGTGTGTGAGGAAAGTTTCCAGAAAGTTTGGACGTACGTTTTTGTAACACCCTGTATACCCTGCAATCTTTGCTTGTATTTAGTTGCATAATTAATTCCTTATAGTGAATTTATATTACTCCGCTCTTGTCTGTGAAGTTAATCTCCAGTTGTCTCTTGGATACCTTTTTGGTTAGTTTATTTAACTTGTGCTGTATCTGATTCATCATGATGATGTGTGCTGTCTCATCCCCTGTTCCAACTTTTTCATATATTGTGGTGTCACTGAAATAAATACAGTGTCAAACAGTATGGTCCAGCGTTCCAGTTTCGCGGCATACTGTTACTATTAAGTTCATATGGTGTTTTGTTGAGATATGTGGAGTTAGAAAATTTATTATACTCTTTGAGGAAGGATTGTACTTCATCTGAAATCTTTCCTTCACACTATGAAAGAACTCTGAGCTTTGTCATCCTGTTGGTTCTTCATGCCAACCCTTCTTCCGTGCTTGCATTATACATAATTTCTTCCTTGGATTTGGCTCTTTGCCTTAATATGTCCGTTGCTTTTTCTGTATCCTTCCTCGTGACCAGTGTTGGGCTCACTTTTTTCTAATTACTAGATCTGAGTGACATAGTCTTAATATCGTGAAAAAAATCTTATATGGAAGTGGTCCTGTACCCACATGTAAATCTCAGTAACATGCTTCTCTGCACTCTGCATAGAGCTAGTTAAAAGTTAGTCCATTGTGCCATATTACCCACACATTTGCAGTGTAACGTACTATGGAAACAAGTTTAGTTTTATAATACAGTCTAATGATTTCTAGAGGTAGATGAACTTATTTTTGCTGATTATTGGAATTTTGTTCATTAGATTAAGAACTTGTTAGCAGAAAATTTATATACATTTATGAAAATTTTGCTTCACGTTAACATACGTCTGATAGTACCTTTCAACAACATATGTCTTGGTCAGAGAATTATTTATTCTTATTTTTGGTTGTCATGATATTTTCCGTTTGTGGACCATATTGTTTTATTTGTAGCTTTTTAATGTTTGGGCGAAGCAGTGCCTTAATATATTGACTATTTGTTTCTAATTCTGCCCTAGTAATACCTGTTACTACTATCATCAAGTCACTAGAGTATACATGCACCCTTCTAGTAGGGATAGTTACTTATTTTCTGTAATAAAGTTTCCAAGTCAGTATCCCAGAACTCCAGTCCAAATATAGAGCCCTGTGGACGTCTCTTTGCTATGTATTTTTCCGTTATGTAGTCGTGGTGGGGGAAGGGGGAAGGTGCTAATGTGACCTGATTCTAGGACCTTGAAGAGTCTCATTGAGATATGTGGATACAGATCCTAGATGATCATTCTGTTATTGGAATCTCTGTTGCCATTTCTTTAAGGTTTCATTTTTTATCTATGTTTAAAAGTGACTTCTGTCGTGTACTGTGAAGATGATATCTTTACATCTTCTTCACCTTTTTCACTATTTCAGCTTCTTCTTTATTACTCCATATTGCGATTCCACATGTATTAAACAATAAAGGAAGTCTTGGTCTTAAGCTTTGCAGTGCACAGTATTAAGACCTTAGGAGGAAAAATTATAAAGTTTGTATTGCTGACTGAATGTTCTGAGGTAAAGGCACGCTATGTTTTCATGTGGGGAGAACAGAGTTCAAATTCCTATTTGGCTTACCAGCTTTTTTGTGATTTTGCTTAAAGTGCTCAAGGCAGTTCCCATCATGGGCCCATGCAATGTTATATTCACACTCTAATAACTTCATCGATGGGATGTTGAATCCTAATATACCTTCCTTGTCAGCTGTACTTTGGGTAAGACAAGTGACTAACTACATTTTATCTTTGTCTGTTTGAAATTTAGATCAGTCGGGTAAAATTAGAATCTGGGACACAGTTAACAAGGAACATTTACTGAAAAATGAGTTCCAACCATTTGGCGGACCCATTAAAGATATTTCATGGTCTCCTGACAACCAACGCATTGTTGTTGTTGGAGAAGGAAGGGAAAGGTAACATACAAATTATCTTGTACTAATAGTTTTATTTGTTATGAGGACCTACAATATTAGTATTTTATATGTTAACAGTTTTTTCTAATTCCATTGAATGTGTGTTCAGTTTTTGTATATTTTCACTATTTATGCTAAATGGATATTATCAGCAAGAATACAGGGTATTATTAACAGGTAGCTTTTATGGGAGTTTGCTTCTATTGCATTTGACGACTGCAGTTTATGGTTTAGGTCATAGGAGACAAAATTATTCTCTCCTACAAGCAACAAGCTTAAGAAGTAGTGCTGCAGTTGTGCATCAGTTTTTATTGTTCATACTTGATTAGTTGTATAGAACTCTTAATTTATATTTTATGTTTCAAATTTGTAAGTGCACAGACAATAAACCAGAGATATACAAACTTTAGTGAAGGTAAAATCCAATTACAGTACTGTAATATATTTAATTATGGGTGTATTTCATAGTTTCTGCAATTACACAGTAAAACTGACATTTGTTGTGAGAATATTTACAAAGCATTTGCTTTTATAACTGACTTATATTTTAACAATGAGTATGCTCTCTGAGCAACTGAATTCAACTCACCTACCTAGTAGTGTCTTTTTCCCCCTTTCACCTTAAAGACAACAGAAATTTTCTGTGGCATTGGGGCATGGACTCTGTGTAACATCTAAAGTGTTTTCAGATTGGGACTGTTTAACCACAGCCGATAACACACAAAAACTGCTTTGAACTAGATTTCAGCACTTGATATTGTCCAAGATGTTCTCAGTAGGATAAAATTAGTGACATGGAGGGTCACAAAAGAACTCCCATGTCTACATCTGCATCTATATCTATACTATAACTGTAGCTGTGATACTGAATCAAATGTATTCAGATATCAAGAAATACAGCATCTATCTGGTTGCCTTGATTCAAAGCTTTCAGTATGTCATGTGAGAAAAATAAGAGTTGGGTTTCATGTGGTCAATGTTTTCAAAATCCATGCTGGTTGGCATTGAGGAAGTCATTCTGTTCAAGATAGCTCATTATGTATGAGCTCAGAATATGTTCTGAGATTCAAGATGTCCATGGAGCTTTCATAAAAATTTGCTGACTCAGTTTGGAAGAGATCAGCAGGTGCGTAGAGTTTTTTTTTCTGTTTTCAAAGAAATGGATATTGTGTGTGACTATTAGTAGTTTTCTCTACTGTTTGACACTGTGAACAGTAGCAGACATGTCATGGGTCCCAGTTCATCTGGAGTAAACATCGCCCACATGAGAATACCTCCACCACCTGCCTGGAATGGCGCCCTGTTGACAAGTGGGATGCTTCACTGCATGAGAATTTTTATATATTTGTAGACTGTTGTTGATGTATTTCGTAACTTTATCAGTCCAAGCAGTATTATTCCATGCTTGTGTCCATTCCTGGTGTTCCTACCCCCACATCAATTTTTGTCCTTGTGATGTGTGGTGAACAGAATTAAAAGTATAGGGACATGGCTCCAAATTAAGAATGTGTTTCTGTATGACATGGCTGCTCATCAGTTGTTGTTGCGTAGCATTGAATTTGTGTGATTCACTGAATTGTAATTTGTCTAGTTAGTGCTACAACAGTTAATGGTGACCCTGTCGTAAACATATTTTTGTCCGTTGCGTTTGATTCCATCTGCACAGGCTTTGCACATTTCATCATTGTCTTGGCGACACATGAAAAGATTAGTGTGTGTACAACCTTGAATTGGAAGTGCCCTGTATGCAAGATTGCCATGAGCTGCAGTTGTATGTACTGACAATAGTGCCTATTTTTCACATCCTGTGCCTGAATGCAGGTAAATGGCAAGGACAAGATCTAACAACATCCCAGTTACATTATAAGATAAACCATTCCATTTGCTTCTGTAAGAAGTTATTTATGGTTGGGTGCACAATCTTATAAATTAAAACAAATGTACACTGTTAAAAACTGTTAGTACAATTTGTTACACACACACACACACACACACACACACACACACACACACACACAAAACTTTTTAGTATATCACAAGCTGCATTGCTGTAATGCAAGTCATCTGGACGCAGAATACAAATATATTGCTCCAGTTGGTGATAAACAATCGATGCACAGGAATTGGATGGATAAAAGTGGTCATGATAATGTTATACTGAGAATGTGGTTGTAAATTCTGAGTAGTTATCACGGCAATTTTTTGCAGTTAAAGTAACTGATGAGCAAGACATTATGACCACCTGCTTAAAAGCATGTTGGTCTGCAATGCATAGCGTGTTGAAATTCAATACAGCAGCAACTCTGCATGGCATGGCTTCAACAAGTTCTTGATAGGTTTCCAAATGTATTTGAGAATAGATGTCTACACACAGATCCCATTGTTCCTGTATATTATGGGATGCGGGTTTGTTGGCTCAAAGGAGCTGGCATCCGATTGTGTCCCAGGCGTGTTTCATTGGGTTCAGAGCACAAGAATTTGGAGGCCAACACATCAACTTTATTTCTCTACAGTACTCCTCAAACTGCTGTAGCATCCTTGTGGCCTTGTAACATGTACATTCATCCTGCCAGATGATGCCATCGCCATTGGGGAAGAAACCAAGTTTGGTAGCTTATCATCTGCAAACCAAACAATGTAAATGCTAATTTCATTGGAGAGTTAATGCATCCATATGAAGAGCTATCAGTGCAGGACACCACACTGATGGTCCTGCAAAATCATGTAATGTAAAAACACTGTAACAAGCAAAACAAAAAAAAAGAAAAACACTTTCTTTGGCCTCACTTCGTTAGATCAGTTAAAACCCAAAATTTGTCCACTTTTTACAGTTTTCAATAAACAAAACACACAGAGGTTCCGAAATGTGTTTGGGTAAAAAAAATAGTCTTTTTGCATAAAGGCGGAACCTGTATCCTATAATTTAACTACAAACTTGAATAGAAAGACAAGAGCTGCAGATCCAAAAGTGGAATACATATCATCTATATTATCCCACACCCCATCGTGCCAAATATGGACTAAACTCCGCCGCATTTGTGACCATCCAGCACCTATAGCAGTTCTTGGCATCCTTGTAAATGGTAACATCTGCTCTGACTGCGTGGTACTTGCTGAATGTTTTGCCTCTCTGTCATACGAAGTTTCTTTTAGTGAATGGGAGCTTCACAGCACTGTGGTAGTGTGTCAAGATATGGCATCTGGACCCAACAAAACCTCGAACCAATTTGCTCAAACATCTTCAAGCTGACAACGTGAAACATATCCTCGGGCTTTCTAATGGTGGCAGGATGGAGAATTTCTCTCACAATGGCAGGAAGGTATTATTATTCCTGTTGAGAAACTGGGAAAGGTCCCACATATTTTAACTTAATTACTGGCCAATGTCTTTGATAAGTGGGCTGTGTAAGTTATCTGAATGAATGGTCAACTGACATCTTTGTTGGTGCCTCGAAGCTGGAGGCCATATATCGCGATTCCAAAGTGGCTTTTGGGTTTTCTTGTCCATCACAGATCACCAGATCTGTCTAGAATCTTCAGTGTGAAGCACTTTCGTGCATGGCCAAAATCTGATTGCAATGCTCATTGTTCTACAGAAGGCGTATGATACCACCTGGCAACATCACATTCTGTGTACAGTGCAGGAATGGGTTTTCCAGGGCAGTTTCCCATTTTCATCCAGAATCCCATATCTCTGTGGCTTTTTTGGCTCCAGATAGGTTCAACTCTTAGCAACCAATATGTACAAGGAACTGTAGTCCCTTAGGGATGGATTCTGAATGTAACACTGTTTGCTTTTGCCATTGATGGTATCATAGATGTGGTGGGTCCCACAGTCTCTACAGAACTGTGTGCGAATGATATTTATCTGCACTATGCCTCTACATCACTGTGCACCACTGAGCACCAACTTCACACTTCATGACTGGGCCGGTGAATCATGGCTATCAATTTTCTCCTGCAAAATCACGAGTTGTGCTTTTTTGCCAACTCCAGACTGTGCATCTGCAACCAGAAGTTTATTTTGGTGAGCAGTTACTTGAAGTCATTGAATCTCCTCAGTTATTAGGTATTTTGCTTGACAAGAAGCTAACTTGGCTGCCTCATGTCTGCCAGCTCAAGGCAACCTGCATGAGGACGGGACGTTAAACACTACTCTCCTCCTCCTCCCTGCATGAGGAACCTAAATGTTCTCTGTGGGTCACAGACTGCATAGTTATTCTGAGATTTTACTGAGTGCTGATTTTATCCCACGTGGTCTATGGTTGCCTGGCCTATTGGTCTGCAGCACCATCCGCTCTGAGCTTGCTGGATCCTGTTCACCACACTGGTGTATAGTTGGCAAGGGAGCCTTCCCTACAACCCTGTTAACAGCCTCCTCCTGTTGGAAGCTGGTGTCCCACCGCTGCGGGTTAGATGACAACAGGTTTGTCAGATGCATATTCACCCTGTCACTCAACTCTGTTGCACAACTAACAGTTCAGATTGTTTGTATATTGCCCAAAATTGAGTAGACCAGCTGATATCCGACTCGATACTCTCCTGAAGGCCCTCAGTCTCCTTTAGTCTGTGTTTGTAGAGCTCCCTCTCGACTCCCCTCTCCCTCCCCTTTCCATGTTCTGTACTCAATTTCCAAGGTGCTCATTCCAGCCACCAGGTTGTCACAATTTCCTCTTTGTCCTCAGCTTTAGTTACATATTTAAGCTACTGTGTCAAGTGCCTGTGATACTAGCATGCGGCATTCAATCTTGTTGTGGCTGGTGGAGGTGTAAATGATAAACTCAGAAAATTGTACAACATAAGGTTTTGAAGATGATTTAAGAATAACAGCAACATTGATCATATATGCAGTTCGTTTAATATGTAAGATTTTTGTTCATAGTAAGTGTGTGAGGAGACTTTTTAAAAAAATTAGGGCTGATTCTGTTTTTAAGTAAGCTTTTATGACAGTGTCACATTTAAATACTTTTTTTGTCGTTATAAGGAATGGATAAATAATTACATTAATGCAACAGTTGTTGATCCTTAGTCAGTAACTAGATGACCACCATGAATTAAACACAGATGGCACAAAACCAATTAGAATCTACAAAGGAATAACTTGCATTATATACAAAAGTCTGATGATAAGACAGACAAGAGAGTGATAAAATTTCAACTTTTTATGCGAGTGTTTTTAGAGTTTTCAATTTCAAGGAGTAAAAGGTACGTTGCACATTCTACTGTCATCAGTGTACACTTTGCATAAAGACCACAAACATAAGAGAAATTAGGGCTCATAAGGAGGTATATAGATGGTATTTTCCCCTCGCTTTATTTACCAGTGGAAAGGAAATGACTAGTAGTGGTTCAAGGTACCCCAACCCACAGACCATATGGCCATTTGCAGAGTATCTCTGCATCTATAGAATTTGGATAAACAACATGTGCCACCTGGATGATCTTAAATTTTGAGCAGCTTGATGAACTAGGCCAACCCTTGCTGGGTACAGATCCTGATATTCCTGAGCTGGTTGTTTGCCAACTCAGCTCCTGCTCATGTACCACTAACTCATGTACATCAATCAGTGATTGCCATTGAGTGTGATGGAAGTGTGTTGTGTGTCAAAAAGAATGGTAGTAATCTTGGCTTAACCGACTAGATTACAAGGAAGAAAGAATGACAATTTTATAGAAAGGATAGGTGCTACTCACCATATAGTGAAGATGTGGAATCACAGATAGAGACTACAAAAAGACTGTCAAGCTGTTTGACAATCTATGACTCAGCATCTTTGCTTTATAGTGAGTAACAACTATCCGTTTCATAATATTGTCATTACTCTATCCTGGATTATCCATTTTTTAAAGCATGGTAGAATCCTTTATTTAAAATGCTGATAGATTTTGTTGCTGAACACACACAAGTACACCTTGTTGCATTTCAGTAATAGTAGGGTTGCTCTAGTGAGGCTCTGCCTGCGTAAACTTCCAGTTTTGTTGATATCACCGGGGTGTTGTGGAGCCTTAAAATTGTTCTCCTACTCTCAATGGACTGGGTGTGCCATTGATTTCTAGGAAATCTGGTAGGAAGAAATCTGAAAGTAGTTCTAATAGGACAGAAACTGCTTATGTGGAAAAAGCTGAAGTCATAAAGGTATACTGAATCTTAAAAATAAGTGAACTTTAGAAATGGGATTTTGTTGGTAGAAATGTTGACTTCTCAATAGGCCACTGGACTTCAAGCAGCAAAGTTTCTTGGAGAATATCCTACAGAAACTTCATGAACTAAGCCGTATGACACCCTGAAGTACAATCTACATTTGAAAAATAAGGGTCTAACCACTTGCAGACGTTATTGGAAACGCCTAAAGAGAAATTCGAGGAGGAGTGGTATCAGGAAGGCATAATTGACATCCATAATGTAATGGAAAAATGCAAAAGGTGGACAAGTAAAACCAGCAAAGTTTACTCTTGTATTTGAAATATGCCCACTATTTTTATTTACTTAAATTTGGCATATTTCATGACAGTACCTTTTCCGTGAAATGCTTACAAGATATTTGTCTTGGCTTCAGTTGTCTAGTGGAAGTATGATTCCACAATACAGTTTCGTCAGCTGCAGAAATGACCTGGTTCAATGCGTTTGCCTCATTTTTGGTGCTTCAAATACCATTTCTTCGAATGTGGTTTCTTCTTAAAGTTTATATATATATACATATTCCATGGAACATTCATGCCAGAGCACATAATGGCTAGGTACATTCAGCTTAATATCATGTTTTACATTCTTAAACAATATGGCGCTTTAAATTTCTGCAATATGATCACACAATGCCGTTGTTAGGGAAATGTGGTAGAATAACCCGTGATGGAAATATTTGTTTATATTGTCATGTAGAAGAAGGTGTAATTAGATGAATGATGAACACTAACTTCACTTAACAAAGGTTTATTCAGCACTTGCACATAAAACAGCGTGGAGCGAACTGCCTCCAGCCAGAACACATACAGTATATACACAGCTGCAAAACATTCCAGTACAATGATTCTTGACATTTGTGGATACTTCTAGGATGTACTCGAACCAAATACAGAAATTAAAATGGTACAATCCAGGTGAGTTTTGAACTCAAAACCCTTCATTCAACAGTTCAGTATCGTAACCACTACACCACGGTAGTACTCAGCTTCTTCTGCGACATTGCTCCCTCCTTAGAAAATAGCGTCTCAGTGTTACGTCCTCTTATTCCGGGAACAAGTCAACGGTCCTGTATACTCAGACTTCCGATGACTGATGCTCGCCCTGGTGGTGATCTTCTCAGAATTCTTTTTGCCACTATGCTCTTCATCATCTTTCCGCTTGTTGCCTGCTGCTGGAGCTTTGAATTTACCCTGGGTGGTAGGATCCTTATAGCGCTTCATTCAAAGGATGTGGACCGTATCTCTGATCTTTTGTCGTCTTGTGTCGGGGTCGAAATCTCAAACTTCATAAGTAACATCAGACAACTGTCTTACAACCTTAGAAGGTGCAAAGTAGCACCTGGGGAGCTTCTCAGAGAGACCAATCTTCCGAACAGGAGTGAAGATCCAGACGAGGTCGCCAGGCTGGTACACAACAGGGCAGTAGCTCGCGTCATACCTTCAGCGATCATTTTCTTGAGCCTGCAATGTTGGAAGTCGAGCTAATTGCCAAGCTGCATCAGCTTTGGTTAGCACGTGGCCGATGTAGTCGTTTTCCATGTCATCAGGATGTAACAGAAACAGTGTCCATCATCATAGTCGCCTCACGCCCATGCACCAGGAAAAATGGCATAAATCCTTTGGTGTCTTGTTTGGCAGTGTTGTAGGCAAACGTCACGAAAGGTAGTAGCTCATCCCAGTTGCTGTGCTCAACACTGATGAACATTAATAGCATGTTGGCCAAGGTCTTATTAAGGTGTTCAGTAAGCCCGTTACCTCCTGCGGGTTCGGGGGTTAGAATAGGCCTGCGGTATTCCTGCCTGTCGTAAGAGGCGACTAAAAGGAGTCCCTCCCCCTCAAGGGGGTAGTTAGCTCCTGCGTCCGGAAACGGACGGTTCCATGAACTATATTTGTGGTCTTTTTGGTTTTTCACTCCTCGTTTCTTCCTTCCTTTGGTTTGTTCCTTTCTTTGTTCTCCTCCATCTCATTGTCTTCTTTACTCTTTCCCTTGCCGCCTTCTCCTTGCCGCCTTCTCCTTGCCGCCTTCTCCTTGCCTTCTCTGGTCTCCGCCTCGGCGTTTGCGACAGTCTGTCCTCTCTCTTCTTTTTCCTCTTCTTCCTTCCTCCCTGTGCGCGCCTGAAGGCAGACCCATGCGTTCGCACGCGTAGCCGGTGACGGGGTAACGCGTAATTCCCTGCCCTGGGTAGACAAGTAAGGCACGCACGTACCCCCTGGTAAAGGCCAGGCCCAGGGAGGGGTGATTGCCTGAGCTGATACCTTCTGACCATGCCGATTGGTCCCTCCATCTGTTTCTCGGGAGGTGTGACCTGAGGTGTAAACATTCACCTAAGCGGGAGTGCCCTCTGAGAGGGTCCCCATAAGGAAGGAGCGCGCTATCGGAGACACTGGCAATCATGGGGGATTCCTCCGCAATGGATTTCTCTTCTTCTCTCTCGACTTCTGCCCACAAACGGAAACTTGACCAGCCACCAGTGACAAAAGTACTACCGCCTGCCCCACAGTTCCTCGTCGTTTCTCGATCTGAAGACGGCAAGGATTTTTCCTCTGTCAACCCTTTCGTTATCCAGAAGGGCGTAGATGCCATAGCCGGTACTGTTAAGTCTTGTACCAGGTTGCGTAATGGTACCTTGTTACTAGAAACTGAGAGTGCCTTTCAGGCACAGAAACTGCTTCGAGCCACACTCCTGTACACGTTCCCTGTCCGGGTGGAGACTCACCGAACTTTGAATTCGTCTTGTGGTGTGGTCTATACTAGATCTCTCCTCGGATTGACTGATGAGGAGATTCAGTCTTTCCTCGCTGAGCAGGCCGTGACGGCTGTCCATAGGGTCATGAAAAAGGTTAACAATGACCTTGTACCGACCCGGACACTTTTCTTGACCTTTGATAGTGTTCAGCTGCCATCGCGCATCAAAGCGGGCTACGAGGTTATTTCCGTTCACCCCTATGTCCCGACACCTATGCGCTGCTACCAGTGTCAGCGTTTTAATCACACTCGCCAGTCTTGTTCCAATGCGGCTAAATGTGTCACTTGTGGCAGGGATGCCCATGAGGGTGACTGTCCACCTCCGTCTCCTCGTTGTGTGAACTGTCAGGGTGACCATGCAGTGTCCTCCCGCGACTGTCCCATCTATAAGGAAGAACGCTGTATCCAAGAAATTCGGGTCAAAGAGAAAGTGTCCACCTTGGCTGCTCGCAAGCTATTTGCTGGTAGGAAGTCCACGCTGCTCCCAGCGGGGAAATACAGTACTGTCCTCGCCTCTCCTTGGACTACCGGGGAGGTGGCAACCCAGACATGCGATCTGACCTTCAGCACCACGGTCATCCGTTCGGCCAGTGCTAAGATCGCACGGTCGACGTCTCCTCTTCCTCCCATCACCCCACAGACACAAGCCCCTTCATCAGCTTCTGCTAAGATGAAGACCCAGAAGTCAGATGCACGGGCCTTCAAGAAGGAACCGTCCCGTGCAGACTTCCTACGTACCTCGACCTCCCAGCCATCGACCAGTACTTCCACCAAACGACCTTCCAAAAAGGCTCATAGAAAGCGCAGTTCTCCTTCTCCGCCACGGCGCATTTCTTCTCCTGCGCCATCCAGCGGTTGCCGCCCCAGGCCGTCATCCGTTTCACCTGGCCGCACCGCTGGTAGCCGAACATCTGGCTGTTCACCGGCGGAGGAAGCTCCCCCTCCCGGCCATCTTACCAAGATGGCCGATGAACCTATAGAACCAATGGACGATGACTGTCGGCCTACTGATAGCGGCGGCAGTGCTTGCTCGAAGCCAGACCCTCAGCGGCCTTCGAGGTGACCCCTTCTTTCATATTCCTTTTCTTCTTACGATGGCACTTATTCGCTGGAATATTCGCAGCATTCGCTCCAACCGAGAGGACTTGAAGTTGCTGCTCCGCTTGCACCGTCCGATCGTCGTGGCCCTCCAGGAAACGAAGCTACGCCCATGCGATCAAATTGCCTTGGCACACTACACCTCTGTGCGTTTTGACCTACCCCCTGTGGTAGGTATTCCGGCTCATGGAAGGGTTATGTTGCTGGTCCGGGATGATATTTACTACGATCCCATCACATTGCACACCGGCCTGCAGGCAGTTGCCATCCGAATTACTCTCCCCACTTTTACATTTTCCATTTGTACCGTTTACACTCCATCGTCGTCTGCCGTTACCAGGGCAGACATGATGCAAATTATTGCTCAGCTACCTGCACCATTTTTGTTAACTGGAGACTTCAATGCCCACCATCCCCTTTGGAGCTCTCCAGCATCCTACCCGAGGGGCTCCTTGTTAGCAGACCTTTTCAACCAGCTCAATCTTGTCTGCCTCAATACTGGCGCCCCTACTTTTCTTTCGGACACATCTCACACCTATTCCCATTTAGACCTCTCTATATTTACTACCCAACTTGCACGCCGGTTTGAGTGGTATGCAATTTCTGATACATATTCGAGCGACCACTTCCCGTGTGTTATCCATCTCCTGCAGCATACCCCCTCTCCGTGCTCATCTAGTGGGAACATCTCCAAAGCAGACTGGGGGCTCTTCTCTTCCAGGGCGACCTTTCAGGATCAAACCTTCACAAGCTGCGATCGTCAGGTCGCACACCTCACGGAAGTCATTCTCGCTGCTGCTGAATATTCCATCCCTCACATTACTTCTTCTCCACGTCGCGTACCGGTCCCCTGGTGGACCGCAGCATGTAGAGACGCTTTGCATGCTCGCCGACGTGCTTTACGCACCTTTAAACGCCACCCTACAGTGGCGAATTGTATCAATTATAAACGATTACGTGCACAGTGTCGTCGTATTATTAAAGAAAGCAAGAAAGCCAGCTGGGCTGCTTTCACAAGCACCTTCAACAGTTTTACTCCTTCTTCTGTTGTCTGGGGTAGCCTGCGCCGGCTATCTGGCACTAAGGTCCACTCACCAGTTTCTGGCTTGATGGTCGCGAATGACGTCCTTGTGGCCCCTGAGGATGTCTCCAATGCCTTCGGCCACTTTTTCGCAGAGGTTTCGAGCTCCGCTCATTACCACCCTGCCTTCCTCCCCCGCAAACAGGCAGAGGAGGCTAGGCCACCTAACTTCCGCTCCTCGAATTGTGAAAGTTATAATGCCCCATTCACCATGCGGGAACTCGAAAACGCACTTGGCCGATCACGGTCCTCCGCTCCAGGGCCTGATTCTATTCATATTCAGATGCTGAAGAACCTTTCTCCTGCGGGTAAAGGTTTCCTTCTTCGTACTTACAATCGCATCAGGATTGAGAGACATGTTCCCGCATGCTGGCGCGAGTCTATTATTGTCCCGATTCCTAAGCCGGGGAAGGACAAGCACTTGCCTTCCAGTTATCGACCCATCTCGCTTACCAGCTGTGTCTGTAAGGTGATGAAGTGAATGGTTAACTCTCGGTTGGTTTGGCTGCTCGAGTCTCGACGCCTACTTACCAATTTACAATGTGGATTTCGTATGCGCCGCTCTGCTGTTGACCATATGGTTACCTTGTCGACCTTCATTATGAATAACTTCTTGCGGAAGCGCCCGACCGCAGCTGTGTTCTTTGATTTGGAGAAGGCTTACGACACCTGTTGGAGGGCGGGCATTCTCCGCACCATGCATACATGGGGCTTTCGCGGTCGCCTCCCTCTTTTTATTTGTTCCTTTTTAATGGATCGACAGTTCAGGGTACGTGTGGGTTCTGTCCTGTCAGACACCTTTCGCCAAGAGAATGGGGTGCCACAGGGCTCAGTTTTGAGCGTCGCTCTCTTCGCCATAGCGATCAATCCAATAATGGATTGCCTCCCAGCTGATGTTTCAGGCTCCCTTTTCGTGGACGATTTTACCATCTATTGCAGCGCGCAGCGTACATGTTTCCTGGAGCGCTGTCTTCAGCGTTCTCTTGACCGTCTTTACTCCTGGAGTGTCGCCAACGGCTTCCATTTTTCTGCCGAGAAGACGGTCTGTATTAACTTCTGGCGCTACAAAGAGTTTCTCCCACCGTCCTTACGACTCGGTCCCGTTGCTCTCCCATTCATGGAGACAACAAAATTTTTAGGTCTTACATTTGACAGGAAACTTAGCTGGTCTCCACATGTGTCATATTTGGCTGCCCGTTGTACCCATTCTCTAAATGTCCTCCGTGTTCTCAGTGGTATGTCGTGGGGAGCGGATCAAACTGTCCTACTTCGCCTATATCGGTCGATCGTCCGCTCCAAGCTGGATTATGGGAGCTTCATATACTCCTCTGCACGGCCATCCATCTTACGCCGCCTCAACTCCATACAACATCGGGGTTTACGTCTTGCGATCGGAGCATTTTATACTAGTCCCATCGAGAGTCTTCATGCTGAAGCTGGTGAATTGCTACTCGCCTACCGGCGCGATATACTGCTTTGTCGGTATGCCTGTCGGCTACTGTCAATGCCCGACCACTCGTCTTATCGTTCCTTTTTTGACGACTCTCTTGACCATCAATATGGGTTGTATGTCTCTGCCCTGCTACCCCCTGGAGTTCGCTTTCGTCGCCTCCTTCAACACCTTGATTTTTCACTCCCTGCAACCTTTCAAGTGGGCGAGAGCCACACGCCACCTTGGCTCCAGGCTCAGGTTCGCGTTCACCTTGACCTCAGCTCGCTCCCAAAGGAGGTTACCCCCGGTTCGGTATACCACTCCCGTTTTGTCGAACTTCATTCAAAGTTCATTAATATGACCTTCATTTATACAGATGGCTCTAAGACCAATGACGGGGTCGGGTGTTCTTTTATTGTCGGGGGCACAAAGTTTCAAATACCGGCTCCATGGCCATTGTTCGGTCTTCACAGCTGAGCTCTTTGCCCTGTACCAGGCTGTTCTTTACATCTGCCGCCACCGACATTCTGCTTATGTCATCTGCTCCGATTCCCTGAGCGCCATCCAGAGCCTCAGTGATCCTTATCCGGTTCACCCTTTCATGCACCGGATCCAACACTCTCTTCAGCAGCTGGTGGACGACGGTTCTCCGGTTAGCTTTATGTGGGTTCCTGGCCATGTCGGTATCCCTGGGAATGAAGCTGCAGATGCTGTGGCCAAGGCTGCGGTCCTCCAGCCTCGGACAGCCTCTTGTTGTGTCCCTTCGTCAGATTGTAGCAGGGTCATTTGTCGGCGCATTTTATCGCTGTGGCATGCCGATTGGGCTGCACTTACGGACAACAAGCTTCGGGCCTTGAAACCTCTTCCCGCAGCTTAGACGTCCTCCTCCCGCCCTTCTTGGCGGGAGGAGGTCGTTTTGGCCCGGTCACGAATTGGGCACTGCCGGTTCAGCCATTGCCATCTGCTGACGGCTGCGCCGGCGCCGTTCTGCCCATGTGGGCAATTGCTGACGGTCCGCCACATTTTAACGTCCTGTCCGGATTTTAACACACTGCGTCTTGATCTTGGCCTGCCATGTGCTCTAGATGCCATTTTAGCGGATGACCCACGAGCAGCTGCTCGCGTTCTTCGTTCTATCAACTTGACAAACCTCTCTAAGGACATTTGATTATGCTGTTTTTTTAATCCTATGCCTGTCAGTCTGTCTTTTATCGTGTTTTCCCTTTTAGTTGCTGTTATTTGGCTACCTTGGATGCTTCGGCTGTTTTCACAGCTTTTGTAATGGCATAACGTGTCAGATAACCAGTGCAAACAATAATCCGTCTACTGCCACTAGCGGACGTTGGAAATCGTCCGAGGAGGTCAATCCCAACACGCTGGAAAGGTGTTTCGGCTGATGGAATTGGTATTTGTCAGCCAGGTGGTTTCTGAGGAACTGCCTTTCTCCTCTGGCAATCTCTACAGTGTGACACATAGTGACAGACACTCCTAAATAAACCTGGCCAGAAAAATCTCTTGTGTATGTTATCGTATGTCTTAAATGTCCAGACTCAAGTTTGTCATGGAACTTCTGTAGAACATCTAAGCACATATGTTTTGGAATCGCTGGTAGCCACCTCTTTCCAAATGGATCAAAGTTTTTCTTGCAAAGTAATCCATAAACTACCCTAAACTGTCCATTCACATCCTCTGACCGATTTAAGGGAAGCATAGTTTGAGATATCTTGGTGTCATTCTCCTGCTCGGCAGAGAGATGCTGGAGTGTAGTGAGACAGTCACTATCTTCATCAAAATCTTGATGGTCTTGCACAGGGTTTCTTGAGACACGGTTGGCATCTTGGTGTTCTCTTCCACTTTTGTACACTGTGGTAATGTCATACGCTTGAAGATGTAGTACCCACCTGGCGAGTCGCCTGTTGGATCCTTAAGACCTGTCAACCAACTAAGTGAATGATGGTCTGTAACAACTGTGAATGGCCTTCCATAAAGATACTGTGGAAATTTGCTCATGGCTCAGATCACAGCAAGACATTCTTGTTCTGTAGTTAAGTAGTTTCTCTCGGCTTTTGTAAGTGTCCTAGAAGCATAGGCTATAACCATCTTTTTTCCATTCAAAATATGCACCAGCACAGCACTGATCCCATACCCACTGTCATCTGTGTGTAGTTCTGTAGGTGCTCTCTCATCATACAGACAAAGTACAGGGTCAGTTGTCAGAGCTTTTCGCAGCACATCGAAAGAATCTTGTTGAGCACCACCCCAGATAAATTTAGCATCAGTTTTTAACAACTCTTGGAGTGGCCTGGCTTTGATACAAAAGTCTTTGATAAAACAACAGTAATAAGAACATAATCCGAGGAAGCTTCTCACATCTCTAATACTTTTAGAAATAGGAAATTCTGTTATAGATCTTACATTCTCTGGGTCAAGCCGCACACCTTCATTTGACACATGATGTCCAAGTATTTTCATTTCTTTTGCTCCAAAGAGACACTTTCTTGGATTAAGTTTCAGTCCCCCTTGTTGGAGTCACTTAAGAATGGCCCTCAGTCCTTTTGTATGTTCATGATATGTCTCTGAGAACACTACAGTGTCATCTAAATAACAAAAACAAATTGTCCACTTCCGGTGACATAGAAGATTATCAATCATCTGTTCAAAAGTTGGTGGTGCATTACACAAACCAAACAGCATTACCTTAAACTCATACAGGCCCTCAGGGGTGATGAATGCAGTTTTCTCACAATCAGCCTCATCTACTTTGATTTGCCAGTATCCCAAGTACAAGTTCATGGTGAGAAAAACTGAGCCCCCTTCAGACAATCCAGCATATCATCAGTTCGCAGAAGAGGGTAAGCGTCCTTTTTAGTTATCTTATTAAGCTTCCTGTAATCAACACAAAAGCACCAACTGCCATTCTTCTTCCTGACGAGGACCACTGGTGATGACCATGGGCTCTGCAAAGGCTGAATGATGTCATTCATCATTTTCTCTACCTTGTCGCGAATTATTCAACGTTCCCTTGCTGACACACAGTATGCTCTCTGGCTTATTGGTTGAATTGGTTGATGGCCTCCAGTGCTAATCCCTTCACCGTTGATTTGTCTAATTTGCTCTTCACCTGTGGATTGAAGCAGTCGGAGAACTCTTGAAGAATGACAAATAGCTTCTTCTGTTGTTCCTTAGTGAGATCTGGTGATAGTCGAGCTATAAGATCTTGTCTCGTAGTAGTAGCACTAGTTTCGTACACAGACTCTGCATGGGAGGTTTCTATGAGGCTCAGCTGTTCTCCAGTTATCAGCTCAGTGTTTGCTATGCACATGCATTTTGGAAGGATCTGCGGTTCTTGGCGACAGTTAACTATCCACAATTCACTGAATCCATTCTTGAATGACACGACAGAGGCTGGGAGGACCAAGCTATTCTTCAGTGGTACGCTTCACTTACATCCCACTACAAGATCTATGGGTTGGTGCATGGCATGACACGTGACAGTTACCTATCGAGCACTGACCGCAGGAATGGTCACTTCATCCAGCACACATAGTCTCCACACACTTGGATGCACATCTTTCTGTCCACAGTATCTCATCTCATCTTGTCTAGCATAATCTTCGAGTGACCACAATCTATAATTGCCTGAGAAGCTTTAAAAAAGTCCCATCCCAGAATGACGTTATGACTACACTCTTGCAAGACGATGAATTCTAAGGGCTGTTTATGGACACTTATAACCACATGAATGGTACATCTTCCTGTAGGTTTTACATATTTTCCATTAGCCACCTTCAGAAGAGATGTTTTGTTGTCGATGAATATGGTTTTCTGCAAATGGCGGTGGTACTTCTCCGAAATGACTGAATATGATGCTCCAGAGTACACAAGAGCTTGGGCTGGTCGGCCATCCATGAGGATATCGACGTAGTGTCTTATCATTTTTGTAGTGATCGACGGCGGAGGATTTTTCTCTTCGGCTGCCTCACCTCCAAGGAAGGTCACACCCTTTAGTTTTCCAATTTGCAGCGGCTAGGTGATCGGCTGGAGCTTCTAAACAGTGATGGAGACCTTGATTGGCGTGTTGAAAAGCACCCTCTCCAGCGGCTAGCTTGTGGTGATATGTTGTCCTGCACCCACATCATCTTGTTCATCTTCCTTGTCTCGGAGTTGGTGTTGGCTAAGATTGGCCTGCTGTCTTCTGGCACGGGCGACATCAAATATCTGCCACCATTCTCAACAATAGCGCACCGCATGTCCCGCTCGTCCACAATGGAAACATACTGGTTTGTTTTCGTGGATCCTCCAGATGTCAGTTTTCCTTGGTGCCCAAACAGGTTCCTCATGCGGCATTATAGGAATGTAACTCCGTCTTGGTTTCAACTCCTTCACCGTTTTAAATGGAAATGAAGGACGAGAAATTGGGTTCAGTGTCTGTTCCAGTTCCTCATTTATGATCTCTTGAAGCTTCTCGGTTTTTTGCTCACCGTGTAATCCAGGTGCCTTCTGAACTTCCTCTCTATCTGACGAACACCACTTGTGAAATCAGTTGCTACCTCCATCACATACATTGATACAACGTTTGGAAGCTGTTCAAACTTCTTGCATGTAATTCTTTTTTAATGCATTATACTGGCACCATTTTATGAAGTCGTCTGCTGTGGAAACCTCCTTCAGTAGTAAGGTTTGATACACTCATGCTCATAAATGAAGGGTAATGCTGATACATTGTGAAACAACGCTCTGGTGGGCGGTTTGCGAGTTTAAATCACCTCGGGTTATGACCATTTGGTGCATTTGACCTGCGGTCGTCGCACGGTGACGCTGGCAGCATTCCACATATGCAGAGATGTGTTGATGTATGTCAGAGAACAGTGCAGTGAGTAAGTCTGCAGACATTTTAATGGTGACTGTGTTTTGAAAATGGCTCAAAGAACGTATATTGATGATGTTTTGATGGGTAGAATACTAGGGAGACTGGAGGCTGGTCAAACACAGCAGGTCGTAGCACGGGCCCTCCGTGTGCCACAGAGTGTGATCTCAAGATTATGGCAACAATTCCAGCAGACAGGAAACATGTCAGGTGCTACAGTACGGGACGTCCACCATGTACAATACCACAAGAAGACCTATATCTCACCATCAGTGCCTGCAGATGACCACGGAATACTGCAGGTAGCCTTTCTTGGGACCTTACCCCAGCCACTAGAGCAGTTGTCTTCAGACACACAGTCTACAGACGACTGAACAGACATGGTTTATTAGCCTGGAGACCTGCAAGGTGCATTCCACTGACCCCTGGTCACAGGAGAGCCCGTGCGGCATGGTGTCAAGAACACAGTATATGGTCATTGGAACAGTGGTCCCAAGTTATTTTCACGGACAAGTCCAGGTATAGTCTGAGCAGTGATTCTCGCTGGGTTTTCGTCTAGCGTGAACCACGAACTGGATACCAACCCCATAATGTCATTGAAAGGGATCTGTATGGAGGTTGTGGTTTGATGGTGGGGGGGTGGGATTATGATTGGTGCACATACAACCCTGCATGTCTTTGACAGAGGAACTGTAACAGGTCAGGTTATCAGGACGTCATCTTGCACCAGTATGTCCGCCTTTTCAGGGGTGCAGTGGGTCCCACCTTCCTCCCGATGGATGATAACACATGGCCCCACCGGGCTGCCATCATGGAGGAATACCTTGAAACAGAAGATATCAGCTGAATGGAGCGGCCTGCCTGCTCTTCAGACCTAAACCTCATCAAACATGTCTGGGATGCTCTCGGTCGACGTATCGCTGCAAGTTTTCAAACCCCTAGGACACTCAGGATCTCTGACAGGCACTGGTTCAAGAATGGGAGGCTACACCCCAGCAGCTGCTCGATCACCTGATCCAGAGTATGCCAACCCGTTGTGCGGCCTGTGTACGTGTGCATGGCGATCATATCCCATATTGATGTCATGGTACATGTGCAGCAATCAGTGGCGTTTTGTAGCAAATGTGTTTCGGGGCGGTTTTCTCAACTTATCACCAATACCATGGACTTTTGGATCTGTGTCGTGTGTGTTCCCTATGTGCCTATGCTATGAGCACCAGTTCTGTGTAGTGCCATGTTTTGTGGCACCACATTCTGCCATTATCCTTAATTTATGAGCATGAGTGTACATGTCCTCAGCAACACCCTTCATGTTATGTGCAACTTTATCTTCCTCCTTCATTCTAGGATCCACTATTTTACACTGCTCCAAGACATCTTGAATGTAGGATGCAGTAGTTTCTCCAGGACGCTGGGCCCCTGCACTTAAATTTATCTTCAGGCTTGCACTTCTGTTGTTGTGTGTCGCCGAATACTTGCACAGTTCTGCCTGGAATACTTCCCAGCTTGTGAACTTCTCCTCGTTGTTCTCATACCGTTGCTTGACAGTGCCCTCCAAGTAGAAAAATACGTTAGTCAAACACATGGTGTCATCCCATATGTTAAATTTGGCTATATGCTCATATACCTTCAGCTACTTGTTTGGATCTTGGCCACTGTCACCAGAGAACCCGGAAGGATGTCTCATGTGGTAGCACACAGTTGCTGACATCGTAATGTTCTCTTCTTCTTCTCCTGTCTCCGGTAGATTGTGATCTGTTGAATATGGCTCGAACTCGGGTTTCTCGCCAAGTAAATGGCCACTGTGTCATCGATAATGTGCACTATCACATGTTCCAATACCCGGTGCCTCCAGCGGAATAATGTCATGTAGAAGAAGGTGTAATTAGATGAATTACAAACACTAACTTCACTTAACGAAAGTTTATTCAGCGCTTGCACATACAAGAGTGCGGAGCGAATTGCCTCCAGCCAGAACGCATACAGAATATATACAGTTACAGAGCATTCCAGTACAGTGATTCTTGACATTTGTGAATACTTCTAGAATGTACTCGAACCGAATATAGAAATTAAAATGGAACAATCCAGGTGCATTTTGAACTCGTGACCCTCCATTCAACAGTTTAGCATCATAACCACTACACCACAGTATTACTCAGCTTCTTCTGCGACAATATCTTCAATTGCATTTGAATTGCTTAGGTAATTACTGTTTGAAATCTTGATAAAGTGTAGGCACAGGAATTAAAGGTAAGAAATAAAGTTAGTGTTGTCAATATAACATCAATGTTAGATGATGTAGAAAGTAACCCTCGTGCATTTGCTACCTCACAAGCTTCAACTTCTAAAAGCAATTTTAAAAAGCTATCCCCCCAATACAAGCAGAAGTTAAAAGTACTTCCCTTTAAATCTGCTATTCTCTTCAGGTAGCCTACAAAAGATTTGTCACACCTAAACACCCCAGAAACAGATATAATCTATTGGTTTCAGTGTAAGTTTCCAAGTCAGCTTCATTCACTAAACATCACCAACCAGCTAGGTACTTGCCTGCACTACCTAATCTGAAGTCCCTGCCTACCAAGTGTCTGAATGTTGGCTAAATGACAATGGTAACCTAGAAAACTAAAAATGACTCAATCAGAAATCCACCCTGCGTGTGAGAATGCATTTTTGGTGTCTCTCTGTTTTCAGTACTAGAAGAAGTAATATGATTGATCCTGAAAGATTATGTACTCCTGACTTCATAAATACACTACAAAAACAGAACCTTTGCTCCAGAGACCATACTGCCATGTTTCCTGCTCTCACAACAGCTGCCAACCAATTCTTCGATTTCATGAGCTCTGAACCGCTTCACAAAATTGTTATAATATTCAAGTCTTATTGACAACCAGCTTAAGGAGGCAAATGCAGCCATTTCAATTGACCACTTTCTGTTCCCCCTAGCAAATTGTTGTGACCTGCCAGTACCTCTCAAAAGTTTACTTTTAACAGGTGTTGGAAAACACCAACCATCCTGGGGAAAATCATTCACCCATTAAAATAGCGTAGCAGGCCCAGGTCACGATTTACACTGCCATTTGTGAAAAGTATTCCACCAAGAAGGAATTACCAGAATAGCACCACACGGGTGTGCAAGCAATACGTGATATGTTTTGCAGCGAGATGGGGTATACGTAGGCTGAGCAGAGCCCTCTCGTGTCAGTTCGACAGGTTCGGTGTTGTGCCTAGTGTAGTCGGTGCAGAGCTGTCTCATTAGGTAGAAACAAAACACTGAGTGCCAGTATGCCTCGTCGACATCAAAGGGAACCATATTGGCATCTGAGCAAGTCGAACGGGGCAGAATGATCGGTCTCCGGGAAACAGGGTTGCCATATTGTAACATTTCGGCTCGCACAGGGCATGCTGCTACAACAGTGAATCGTTTGTGGAAGCAGCGGATAGAGGGAGGTTGTACACAGCGACGAGTGGGAACTGGACCATGGAATGTGACCACAGTACGGGATGACAAGTCATCTTGTTTGCATGGCCATTACGGTCTGTACAGTGTCATCCACAGTGTTGGCTCATCGCTGGAGCACTGCAACAGGTGTGAAGTTGTCTGCATCGACGGTTTGTTGCCGACTACTGCAGGTTGGACTGGTTGCACGCATGCCATTACATCGGCTTCTGTTGTCCAGAAACTACAAGCTCCCTCGGACTGCAGTGGGCACGTGAACACCGTCACTGGGGTGCTGAGTGGCAACATGTAATTTTTTCAGATGAGTCCCACTTCACTGTGTCCTACAGCGATGGCCGCATGTGTGTCTAATGGTACCATGGTGAGTGCAACCTGGAGGGCTGCATTGTGGAGCGGCATAGTGGACAAACACCAGGTATGATGGTTTGGTGCGCCATTGGTTACAACAACCGACCTCCCCTTGTACGTATTGCGGGTACTCTGAACAACAACCGGTACCTAATGCAGGTTGTGGAGTCTGAGGTAGCCTCCCTGTTTCAAGTACCTCCACTGGTCACCTTTCAACAGGACAATTGCAAGGAATGTCCATGCCTTCTTTGAAGAGTGATTGGTACAGTTGCATCCCTGGCCTGCATGTTCGCCAGCAATGTTGTCCAGCAAACATGTCTGGAATATGGTTGGTCGGCACCTGGTGCATCACAGTTCTCCAGTAACTGGTGTCGTGGATTTGTGAGCTCGGATACAAACTGTGTGGAGGGAAATCCCTCAGGAACATATTCAGAACCTCATTGATTCATTGCCATGGCGTATAGCAGCTCTAATTGCTGCACATGGTGGCCAAACGACATACTGAATAGTAGGGCTCAAAGAACATGTACAGATTTGAAAAGGTAATCAGTTGTTACTTGTCATGTACCTAACCCGTGGTATTAAAATAACTGAATTCATGTGTTTCCTTCCTGGTGTTGCAATTTCCACAAATGGTAGTGTACTTACAAAGATTGTGAGTAAACCGCCAATCATTTCCAGGCTAGACAGAAGCTTCCTTCCCCTGGATACGGAAAACCATCATTGTCATATACAGTAGCAAAGGATACAGTTCACAGATCCAGCCAGGAAATGGCATCTTACATTATGAAGTGTTTTGACAGTTGGATGACTTGTGGTTTGGGATGATTCATCAGCCAGCAGCCCTCTGTGATGTAGGCAAACTCTGCAACCTGATGAAAACTGTTGTGAAAATATTTTTGTACACGCTGATAACAACTGGTGCCTGTGATTGTTATTCCACACTTCTAGCATGCAGTATAAAAACATTACACAGTAAGTGACCTTGAAAGCTGGACTTTGCATTTATTGTGCACGCAGTTTATTGTTTCATCTCTAGTACATATGGCATTGCATAGCCTGAACAAAAGAGAACACATTATCTAAAAACTGCAAGAGCCCACACTGTTGCCAGTTAATGCACCTACATCGATACTCCACAAGCCACCACACCACACTTGGCGGAGGGTACCCTATGCTACTACTAGTTATTTCCTTCCCCGTTATCTTCATGGTCCATAAGTGCACTGTGTGTTAGAGGCAACAGAATCGAACTGTAGTCAGCTTCAGATGCCGGTTTTTCAAATTTTCTCAGTAGTGTTCCTCAAAAAGAATGTTGTCTTCCTTCCAGGGATTTCCATTTGAGTTCCTGAAGCATTTCTCTAATACTTGTGTGTTGTTCAAACTTACTGGTAACAAATCTAGAAGCCAGTCTCTGAACTGCTTTTTACTATGTCGTCCATATACAATTCTGTCGTATGGTCAAATGATGGTATGTTTGTACAATTCTCCTGCTTGAAAGATTTCTTTGGCGCAAAATTTAAAACTTTGACTATTGTTTTGCTGTCTTCAACTGCCACACCAGACTGATCAGCAAGGGACTGGACAGAAGTCTTGGATCTGCTTAGTGATTTTACATTGGACCAGAATTTTCTCAAGTTTTCTGCCAAATCTTTTGTTAAGGTATGACAGTGGTAGCTGGTGTATGTTTCACGCGTAGATCTTTCCACAGATGCACAAATCTCTTAACATTTGCTTGTTGTTATGTGTACACTCTCTTTTGACCCAACAGTGCAACAGCCTCTGCTTCCTCAGCATTTTCTGAATCTCGTTATTAAACAATGTTGGGTCTTTCCCATACTTAATCCACTCTCCAGGCACATAACTCTCCAGATCATGATTTACAATCTCCTTAAACTTCGCCTACAATTGCTCTGTGATCATCTTATTGCAACTAAGTGATGTCAATTCAGTGTCTAAGTGAGATGCTTTCTAGCAGACCCTTCTTGACTGATGTATTGACTTTCATAACCATAGTTGCTATAATGTCATCATGATCACTAATCCCCTTTTCTATACTGACATTGTCTATAAGGTCTAGCCTGTTTATAGCTGCAAGGTCTAAGATATTTCCATTGTGTGTGGGCTGCTGAACTGGCTGCGAAAGATAGTTTTCAGAAAATGCGTTAAAAAGTACTTCACGCGATGGACAGTCTGTACTCCCAGCAGTGATTCAATAGACATCCTAGTCTATACTCAGTGGGTTAAAGTTGCCTCCAACTAGTATTGCACGATCTGAGTATTTATGTGCTACGACCATGGACTTCCTTCTAATGATATAGGACTGTCACAGCAGAATCGGATGGCCGGTAAAAAATCCAACAATTAACTTGGTTTCACCTAGACCCGTTATATGCAATCAAATAACTTTACTGTCACACTCCACTTCATCCTGAGTAGAAACAATATTGTTGTCTACTGCAATGAACACTCCCCCCTCCTGTGGCCTCTAATCTGTTTTTCTGATGTATGTTCCACGATTCGCTAAATATCTCAGAGCTTTCCACTTCAGTTTTCAGCCAGCTCCCAGTCCCAAGAATAAGTCTGAGTGTGAGAACTTTCCTGGAAGGCAGTAAATTCGGGAACTTTGTTATGAGTACTTCGACGGTTTTCTGATAAAATTTTGACATTCAAAGTGTCTTTATGCTGCTGCTTATTGACTATCAAGTGTTTATCAGAGTACCTCAAATTATCGCCTAGCCTGAAAAACCCTTATGTGCATCTCACAAGTACTCTGCTTCCCGAGTAGCTGCACCCTTTGTGTACTACACTCTTGACCTATCAAGGTGTGTCCTATAAATTCTCACCTGATAACGCAGATCTAGAAATCTACAGCCAAGACCATCACAGAGTCAATGAAGCCTTTGATTAAGACTCATCACTTGACTCCAAACCAAAGGACTCTGATCAATTCTGGGAACAATACTGTAAATTGCAAACTCTGTTTGCACAACACACCTGAGGCCAACAGCCTTCACCAACTCCATCAGCTGCCAGTACGAACTGATGATGGCATCAGAACCCATGCGACAGATGTTGTTGGTGCTGACGTGACCCATAACTTAATGATGACTGCATCCCGCACATTAGATATCTACAGGCAGGGCTGCCTCGACATATCGGATGAGGTCCCCTGGCAGACATACCAAGTGCACATTGACTTTCATTCCAGCTCTGAACGCTACCTACCTATGGGGCTCTGTAATGCACCTAATGCTGGAGTTCTTGATGACTAGTAAACCGTTCCCTCCTTGTGCCTGCTCAGACCCTACTGAAGCAGTGGCCATATGGACCCACACAACGTGATTGGGAGAGGCCAGACAGCCAGTCTCCACATGGGTCCTTTGCCTCTACTGACTTGAATGGCGTACTACCTGCCACTCACCCTACTGTAAGGGCAGAGCCATTGCTTCAGATACACTAGGAGGTGCGTCAACAACAGAGCTTATGAGCGAAACAAGTGAGACCTGAGTTGTCTCGTACAACGTGCCAGATTCTCCGCCACCACTACAGCCTGAGGCAGCAGCCTGCAGGTGACTAACTTTAGCCAAAAGCGCATTGAGCAGTTTGCGAACTGCAGCCAGCATCTGCACACAGCGTGCACACGACCTACCCGTCCTAGCGAGTCTAACTGAAGAAATAACTGCAAAAGCAGAAAGAATCTTAGATATACCCTCCTGATGAGTCGCAAACGGTCGCTGATGCATTAAGGAGCTATGAAGCTGGCTGTTCAGAAGAAATGAAAATTGCAGGCTGCTGGACTTAAAATTCTGTAGCCTGTTGAGTTTGTATTCGGATTAGCAGTTGGCAGGAACTTGGTCAATGCAGAAGCTATGTGGTGGCTAGGTTGTTGCATAATGTGTGTGAGGCTCTGCCTTCATTTACTTCATATGTGAGCCATTGAGAACTACTTTCTATCAGAACAACTGTGCTGTCAGCCCATGATACAGAGGTCTCAGAGTAGGAGAAACCCTTCATATACTCTTCCCACATGAACAGACTTCGCTCAGTGTGAAGTGGTCAAAAATAGATTGCTGATATGGAGCCACTGAACTGCACAGAAGCTGTAGCCAGCAACCTCTGGAGCCAATGCAAATCTGAAGACCGTCACAGTGTCTGGAGCAGATGGCTGAATTATGCAATAAAGTCATGAATGTTGACTACAGGCAGTCTCTGCATGTGATGTAAATATATTTGGGGAAGCATTTGAAATGGCACCGTATGTCAACAGATTTGGTCTTCCAGCTACATCGTATCATAGATATCAGCATTAAATCAAATTGAAGTTATATATTTCTTTGATGGTGATGGTGATGGTGATGGTGATGGTGATGGTGATGGTGATGATGATGATGATGATGATGATGTCCCATACTCCGTGACGGATCGTAGGGGAACGATGCGGGAGACCCGCACCGCCGTACTAGGCAAGGTCCTAGTGGAGGTGGTTTGCCATTGTCTTCCTCCGACCGTAATGGGGATGAATGATGATGATGAAGACGACACAGCAACACCCAATCATCTCGAGGCAAGAAAAATCCCTGACCCCGCCGGGAATCGAACCCGGGACCCTGTGCTCGGGAAGCGAGAACGCTACCGCTATGTAATATTTGACATCCTCCATGAGGTGACCAGCTGAGCTGGACATGCTGTCTTATTGAAAGAAATTTTTGGCATTTGACTGTAAATTACTGTTTATTTAAATCACACAATCGTGATTCCAGCCTTATAGCCATTTTCAAGTGTGTGTTGAACTGAAATTAACAAAGTGCACATATCATACAGTGCAGGGCATGGGAACAAGAAGCCATTATGTATTTGGAAACGTTATTTACACATTACAATATATCTGAACTGTCTATTTAAAATGTCATTGTCAAAAAAACATTTTTCTGGTCTTCTTGAACAGTTGCCACATTACAGGATACGAGTAAGTATTTGGACATACATAATATGGCTGATGTTGTGCACAGTGAATGACCATTAACACACAATATGGTATATTTACATCTACATCATATACACTGTACTCTGCAAGCCACCTAACAGTGTGTGGTGGAGGGCACTTCTTGTACTGTTAACTTATCACAACACATTGCTGTGGCCTGTATTAATCACATCCGTGCGTCATCTGACATTTACATTTGTCAGAACAAAGCAACACCACTGTGTAAGCCCATAACCTTTCAGTTACCAGAGGCATTACCAGGAAAGGGTAGGTGGGTCTTTATTTGACTAAGTGCTTAAAACTTTGTTGCGATACACACTCTTTTTACTGAGATGCAATGTAAAACTCTGTACTCAGAGGGTAAATGTAACCAGTTTATATGTACAACAAAATTTGATTCAGAAGTGATTGTGTAGATGCAATAGTAGAAAGTCATAATTCGCTGATTTCTACAGACTTACAAGGCATATTCCAAAATTAAGGTCCATTTTGTCAATAAAAAGTTTTTATTGACAGTAATGTTTTGCCACATATGTACTTTATTTTTCTACGTAACTGTCACATGTATACACCTTCTTTAATGTTGCATCAGCTGCTTTAATCCCTACGCATAGAAGTCTGCTGCATGGTAATTCAAGCAATTGGTAACATTGGTCTTGAATTCATTGTCGTTTTGAAACCATTGTCCACTTAGCTGCTTTTTTAAATGCAAAAAGAGGAAATAGTTTCTTGGTGCAAATTTGGGACTGTATGGAGGGTGCTCAGTAATTTTCCAATGATAATCTTGGATCTTATCCTTGGTTTTGGTAGCAGTGTGAGGACATGCATTCTGTTGGAGGAGGATTATGCCATATGACATTTTCCTGTGGCATCAATGTTGGTTCTGACATTTTAGTTTCAAAACTATTTTGGTTTGGGTGAACTTCAATGGCGTCACTGCATTGACTGTTGTTTTGATGCTGTGTTGGTGTTGATATCCACATATCATTGCTTGTAACAATGTGAGAAAACAAATCGTCTCCATCTCGTCTAAAGCGCTCCAAAAACTGTCGTGTGCTACCCATTCTTGGCTCTTTGTATTGATCAGTGAGCGTTTTTGGAACCCATCTTGCACACAGTTTGTGATATCAAAACTGTCCATTGACAGTCCTGTAAATTGAGGTTTGAGCAACATTTTATAATTCCGAAAGATCAGTTTGCGTGACATGAATAATCCAGCGTTTGCAGATATTGTCAGGAAAAGTTAGAGAGTTTTTGATGCTAGTTTATGACCTTAAGCATTGACATCTTCACCGAGTGCACACAAATTTTGGATGCAGCGATTGAAATCAATAAATGTAGAATTAAGTGATTCTGGATTTGAAAAGTGTATGGGCTAAATATGAGTAGTAGTCAGAAAGTAGGAAGCGTTTCCATCTGACGCCGCTAGGCGCATGCTGGTTGCGTATATTTAGGTATGTGCGTGCTCGGCAGCTCCGTCGGCATTCATCTGTGACAGCGGGAATGTCTCTGCGCATCTGGTTTTTTTCGATATTCGAATATGATTCATTACTTGATCGAATCGTAACTGGTGACAAGACATGGGTGAAACACATCAGTTGCGAGACAACATTACAGTCAATGGAGTGGGGGCACACAAGGTCCCCCCAAAAACCAAGAAAATGTTTGCAAATCTTGTCAGCAAGGAAGTTGATGGCGACAGTGTTTTGGGGTAGGCAAGGTGTGCTTCTTATTGATTTTCTCGAATGTGGAGCAACCATAAATTCTGACCGGTACTGTCAAACTTTGCACAGCCTTAGAAGAGCAGATCGAAACAAACACTGAGGAAAACTGAGGTCCAAAATTTTGTTTTTTCACGACAATGCCTGACCTCATATGGCAAACTGCACTAAAGAACTCCTTAATTCATTCAAGTGGGAAATTTTCCCTCATATGCCCTACAGCCCCGATCTTGCACGAAGCGACTTCCACTTGTTTCCCCAAGATGAACTGCTTGCTTGCAACACAGCGCTTTGATGATGACACAGACACCAGGTGGGCGTGACTCACTGGCTGAAGTCTCAGGCGTCAGAATTTTACGACAAAGGTCTTTCAAAGCTTGTCCATTGCTGTGATAAGTGCCTTAGTGTGTCTGGTGACTATGTGGAAAAGTAGTACGTCAATTGCTCTTTCAGATGTATATAATAAAATGTGTTTCTTGTACTTAGTCTTTTTAAATGCCAAAATGTTCCCTACTTTCTGAATAGCCCTCATAGATTCCAAGTAGTCCAATTGAACTTGTATAATTCTATTTTTATAGCCTTAGTGTGGTGTGAGGATTCAGTTGGTTTCTTCATATGTATCAGAGATCACAGTGATAGCATCATCTTCTAAGCAGCCATGAAAAATGTATTTACGGATGGTGGATATTGTCGGGTCTTAAGCAGCTGATTGCTGGAACTGTTTCCAAAAACAAGCCCAGGAATTACCATCTCCAGAAAATGTATCCAGTTTTATAGTTCGCAGTCTGATACTATCTGTTGGAGCTACTGAAGTGAAGGTCATAGCAGGTTGTTTATCAGTTGTGATTGTGTCAGCCATGGATTTCATAGATTTCCCCTTCTGTTCCCTGTGAAGTGCATAAAATAGCATTTTGGCTGTGTGTATATATTCATGACATTTGGGTGCGTCAGCAGCATCATCGAGAAGATTGTTAATTTTGTTATCAATGTCTGTCAGTGCACATGGTAATTTGTGTAATTGACCTTCGGAATATTATTTTCTATAGAGATTGCATGATTAAAGTATTGTAACACATTCAAAATGTGTGTAATATTAGCTCTTGCTCTCACATGTTCACTTTTCAGGTGCTGTAACTGATTGTTGTTATTGATGTGTTCTGTGTCAGACATTGTGAGGGGATTTGCAGTTGTCCGAGTGGGTCAAGGTAGTAGATAGTTTGATAAACAGCTAACAGATGCCAACATCTGTCATAAACAATTGATAGACGTAGGGTAATGATTTGGGTATGCCATTAAAGCATCAGCAGAAAAGCTACAGTGATAGTAAAGGGCACAATAATGAATTAAGCTGCCTTTCCTAATAGTACTGAAAAAAGAAAAGAAGAAAGAAAGTGGTGTGAGTATGCCCTTAAACTTAACTGTCTCTGCATTTCTCATCATCGAAAGAGCTTCTTCCTTGACATAACAAATCACTTCAGTGAGCTCTCCTAGTTTTGCTTCATGAAATACATTCGAAAATCATTCCACACAGCACCAATCCTGGAATGTTCCCAGGTCTCGGCACCAGTTACTCTGTTGTGATGGCAGTAGTAAGCAGTGATTACAACTATTTATTTACAATCACAGAATTTGTGTTACAAGGAGTTTACAGTAAGTCAAATCATGATATCAGTAAACCAAATCAAAGATATAAACATCTTTGTCTCTGTCAATTCTCAGAAGTGAGCCACCACTGTCCACGTGTTAAAGACCGGTCCGGCATGTGGCCCCGCTCTCCCTTCGGCAAGGTCACTGTTGTCCTTGCATTTAGGACCAGCCTAATACTTGACCTGTGTATTGTGATTAGTGAGTTGCCACCATTGATGCATTCAGTCGAAATCCAGTAACGGTATCCCTACTGGTGGTTGTGTGTCGTCATTGTCCATGTATTCGGGACCAGTCCAGTACTTGGCTTCCATATTGTTGCTAATGAGTCACCACCCTTCATGCAGCAGCAACTCCTCGTGGTGCATCAGATATACAGATTTTTGTATTATACTCTGTTACCACTATTCCCTTTTGGTTTAACACAATGCACGTAGCTCAACTGCGATATATGTGAAGCAAAAACGTGTGTCTGTTAGTCCCAAAGTGAACTTCCTCAAATACAAGTGTGGATCATGATAAAATAGCTGTAATTCCTATTGTTGACTGCATTGGAATTTGTTCAGAGTTCAGTGACTGCTGTTGTGAAATGTCACAAATTTTGAACAGAACACTACTGGTGAAATTCCTTTCTTCAGAACTGTTTGACTGATATTATAACTAAACTAAAATCACGTCTGTGCATAACTCTTGGGAAATTATATTTTCTAAGTGCAAAATGGCAACTAACCCACATTCATTCAAGTGCAAATTTAAATACACTGGTGCTTCTTCTGCCAGTTTCATAGTTTATAACTGTGAACTGAAGTCACGTTGTAAAATACTGATATCTATATATGTATTTAATGCTATAGTAAAGCTAAACAAATCTTTGAAGGCACACTTTTGTGCCAAATGAAGAGGTAGTTGTATCATTTGTAGCTTTTTTTTGTATTGGGCTGATTATTGTTTCACAACATCCCACTGTTAAAAAAATGTAGAACTAATATATTAACATGCAATTTGCACTTCATTCCTATGGGATTTGATGTGCCCTTTTGCATATTGTTTCAGGAATCATTGAATCTAACTCCATTTATGGGGTAATTAACTAAAACACTGAAGAAATCTAATTACTGTATACACATGCTATAGTCCTTGTCTTATCCTATATTTTGGAAACACTAACCGTACCACATCCTCATGTGTGGGATTCATTGGGTATAAAATTGTTAATTAGCTTTTTTTGTATTCTCCCATTACTAACATGAAAATTAATGTGCAGTGCAGCAATGCAACTCAACTGTTGGTGCTGCTTTGTAGTTTACAATTGTTTCATTGATTTTCTTTGAAGGAGGATTCTCAGGAGTCATGAATTTCTTACATGACTCCATGTCACCTTCAACTACTGAATTTTATTTATGAGCTATTGCACAGTTTCAGCTGTAGATCATTTTCAAGTACCCTGTTAACAATATTTTACCCTAACTGTGTTAGTTTTTTGGTGCATTATTTGCTGTTACAGTGAAAATCAGTGACTAAACAGAATATAGATTACATAATATACAATAAATTAATACACATGTTTTGCTGTCTGTTTGACAATCAAAATTCTGTGTTGACCAGTATTGCCATATTGGTCTGTTGCATATGAAGTACACCTCTTAGTGCAGTACTGAGAGCAAATGTCACTTATTATTAACCCTCAAGCAGGCACGCCATTTTTTATAACACAAGCGGACGCATGGCGTACTTTCTACATGTGTGAAGACAAGCTGTGTCTATGTTACCAAGGTATGCATGTATGAGCAAAATCACAGTTTAATATTAGTTTAATTAAAGGACAATTTTAAACTTACATTATATGAGCTCAATCACTCTTTAAGTAAATAATAATGATATATACATTCATCCTATCACACTGTTGTCGCATGCTAGTGTTACCCCACATTAATGAAGCATTAAACGGCACATTTGCACCAGATCGCAGCCAACCACTTATTCGGTTGCCAATTATCTGGTAGACAACTCTCTTTGTGGAATTGCACTGCTAACTTGAAATTTGTGTTGTTTCCTTGCACGGATCATAAATTTTTTCTTACCTAACTTGCGGTTATTTTATCTTACTGCTGCTCACTTGGACGTTTGATAGCACAACTAAATATTGTGTTAGCTTAAGCAAAAATGAAGGATTAGACACAGGCTTTCTATTGTAAAACAACAGTGGATCAGTACAAGACAATATTATTTGTGGTTGGTGCACTTTATACAATGGTGCGCCTGCTCAAGGGTTAAAATGTCGCAACTAGCACCAATGGTCACTAAGTTACAATAACAGGCAATCGTTTAATGACTAATCACGCTTAAATGTTGCCTACAGTGAACAACAGCTTATGTAAACAAGTTCAGTAGAAGTTTTTACAAAGACTTATACCAGTATTGACTTTGTACAGTGTATTGACAAAGATATTACAAATATCTTTGTCAATACACTGTACAAAGTCAATACTGGTATAATAGATATTACAAATATCCCCCCCCATCAACCATGGACCTTGCCGTTGGTGGGGAGGCTTGCGTGCCTCAGCGATACAGATAGCCGTACCGTAGGTACAACCACAACGGAGGGGTATCTGTTGAGAGGCCAGACAAACGTGTGGTTCCTGAAGAGGGGCAGCAGCCTTTTCAGTAGTTGCAGGGGCAACAGTCTGGATGATTGACTGATCTGGCCTTGTAACAATAACTGTGCTGGTACTGCGAACGGCTGAAAGCAAGGGGGAACTACGGCCGTAATTTTTCCCGAGGGCATGCAGCTTTACTGTATGATTAAATGATGATGGCGTCTTCTTGGGTAAAATATTCCGGAGGTAAAATAGTCCCCCATTCGGATCTCCGGGCGGGGACTACTCAAGAGGATGTCGTTATCAGGAGAAAGAAAACTGGCGTTCTACGGATCGGAGTGTGGAATGTCAGATCTCTTAATCGGGCAGGTAGGTTAGAAAATTTAAAAAGGGAAATGGATAGGTTAAAGTTAGATATAGTGGGAATTAGTGAAGTTCGGTGGCAGGAGGAACAAGACTTCCGGTCAGGTGACTACAGGGTTATAAACACAAAGTCAAATAGGGGTAATGCAGGAGTAGGTTTAATAATGAATAGGAAAATAGGAATGCGGGTAAGCTACTACAAACAGCATAGTGAACGCATTATTGTGGCCAAGATAGATACGAAGCCCACACCTACTACAGTAGTACAAGTTTGTATGCCAACTAGCTCTGCAGATGATGAAGAAATTGAAGAAATGTATGATGAAATAAAAGAAATTATTCAGATAGTGAAGGGAGACGAAAATTTAATAGTCATGGGTGACTGGAATTAGAGTGTAGGAAAAGGGAGAGAAGGAAACGTAGTAGGTGAATATGGATTGGGGCTAAGAAATGAAAGAGGAAGCCGCCTGGTAGAATTTTGCACAGAGCACAACTTAATCATAGCTAACACTTGGTTTAAGAATCATGATAGAAGGTTGTATCCATGGAAGAACCCTGGAGATACTAAAAGGTATCAAATAGATTATATAATGGTAAGACAGAGATTTAGGAACCAGGTTTTAAATTGTAAGACATTTCCAGGGGCAGATGTGGACTCTGATCACAATGTATTGGTTATGACCTGTAGATTAAAACTGAAGAAACTGCAAAAAGGTGGGAATTTAAGGAGATGGGACCTGGATAAACTGAAAGAACCAGAGGTTGTACAGAGTTTCAGGGAGAGCATAAGGGAATGATTGAAAAGAATAGGGGAAAGAAATGCGGTAGAAGAAGAATGGGTAGCTTTGAGGGATGAAGTAATGAAGGCAGCAGAGGATCAAGTAGGTAAAAAGACGAGGGCTAGTAGAAATCCTTGGGTAACAGAAGAAATATTGAATTTAATTGATGAAAGGAGAAAATATAAAGTTATTAACAGGCAAAAGATCTGGAGAATTTTCTGGCCAGGGTAACAGTCAAAACACCCTGTCTATTGAGGTTGGTCAAGACAACATGGACAACATATGGTCTTGCATTGTCTTGTCAGATGATGTTGCAGAGACCTCTAAGAAAGGGCATAGCCACTGGCAATAACAAGACAGAAACGTCACACCTGCTGCCCAAATTATGGCCTGTGTGAACCAGAGACGATCGTGTTGTCTACCCAGTGGCATTGTAACGTTACATGAGTATGTCCTATATAGTCGGATCTACTTTGCGTCACATGAGTGTAGGGGAGTCAAAACCAGTAGTGACCCATGACGTAATATCAAGTTGAGATTTTTTTATACATGTCATTCATTTCTAAATTTATTGATTATTTACAGAGTAAAGAATTTAATTATGTACAACATTTAATAGGTAATGAGTTTTAACGATATGTTTTGACATATGCATTATGCGTGTAATGTTTTCTCTTTGTAAGAAGAAAAAAAAAGAACTTCCGTGTTGCTCTTGTGCGCGATCAAGTCGTTGTCGAGTGTGGATATGCTGTAACTTTCATGAATGGGCATAGAATTGTTAATTTACAACCTGCAGTGGATTTAAAAATTATTCTAGCGAACCACGGCCCAAATTTGGTGCAAACAAATCGCGCGCGAATTCTCAAATATCGGTGTGGAGTTCAAGATACGCAGCTGGATATGGGGTGTTATCGTCACTTGTGTGATTCAGTAACATTAACCACAATTTACGGACATTAGCTTGATAATAACTATCAAAGACTTATATGAGGGGCATAGTAATCGTCTTGATGCTTAAAGCAAGCGAGAAGCGATTTACTGTCGGGATACGACAAATATTAATCATTGCATTGTCAACTTGTTGATACATTGCTTAGCAACTCATAAATGGACAGTGATAGAATTATTGAAATGATCTTTTAAGTATTAATGACCGCTACACACACATGAGAAACTAATTGCTCTAACTGTGAGTGACTTCTGGATTGGATGACTCTTTTTTTTAAAGCTTACTAGTATTAATAAACTTCTTTCGAGGTTGAAACTTCATCAGTGGTGTCACGCTCATTCAGTTTAGTAGAACGATAGATAGTACTAACTACGCTACTATTTATAGTTTTAAAAGAAGAGAGAGCACATACCTGTTTTTCTTTTGAGAAATGTTCGTAATTCAGTCGTCAGTCTTCTCAAACTAGAGGCACAAGTGATGCTCCCTCACAACACTATGATATCGTGAACCACAACACACGTGTGCCCCCTTCTCACGACATTTCTGCATTGAAAACCCTGAGATATAGCCGCACTACGAAGAAGGAAGAAAGAAGAGAAATGATCAGCGAAAGAAACAGCAAAGAGAGAAGGGGGGGTCACAGCATCACATAGCATTACACCAAGCACTAGGCCTATTTGAGAATGAAGAATGCAATTAGGCAGTGTTCATTCTTCTCAGAGCCTCCACACTCGGGTACGACCACTGTAATGCTGTAGGCTGAACTGGGGCTCATCTAAAAAGATGGTGTGTTGCCACTCCAGTGTACAATGTTGTCATTTGGTGAATGGCTGTTAATGTGTTTTTCTATGTTGCCACATCAAGGAAAGCTGCGTTAATGGTCGTTTTGGTGATAGGATGTGGTACTCTATGTGATGTGGCACTGTCTTGCTGAAAACATGCCCATTTCTTGAATCAACTTATGTGAAGGTGAATGTACTATCCAGCACAGCTGAGGGTACAATATGTCTGTCCTCTCAGATTCTAGTCGCATATGGCTGTTGAGATCCTCTCCGGCATTGTATATGACTGTCTCGTAACCATCAATTTTGTATTGATGAGTGGGTCATGAAATCCCATACAATGCAAGCACCAATACTGCAGATAAAAAAAAAAAAAAATGTTGTCCCAATAGGCTATGATCCTGCCACTGCCGAATTTCGACATGGGGTGAAAGACTTTTCTCCTACTTGCATAAGGTATAACACAATCTTCTCACAAACAACATTCAAATGTCATTTTGGAATGCGTGTTATTTCTATGTCTAGGAATGTAGATGGCATTACTCTTTCCTACTTTGTGCAGTTGTGCTGAAATGCTAATCATTTGTATAGCCAAGCATTTAGTACGCTTCAGGCCAACTTGACATTTGTTGTATGCTGCCTTCATGGTCTTGCAACTTTAATGGCAAACATCATATATTCTTAAGAGTTAATGAGTAATGTGATCATCAGTGGAGGCAGCTCACTAGAACCATTAATTGAATGAAGTACTGATGTACACTTAATTTCAAGTTCTAAGAGTCTTGCTGCATTTGGACCCATTCTCAGAATTTACTTGTAATCTGCATCAAAATATGAATCTCACACTTTGACACCCATGGCACACTTATTAAATGCTACTTTCACAGAAAATATATGTATGTAAAGAGTTTTAACAGTAATTTTGCTTTTTTTAAATTGGAGGTGGATAGTAACACAGAGCCTTTTTACCCACATCAAATACATTTAAAAATCATTTGTTGGCAAATGAAGAATTTAAATTGTAGCTTACAGAAAGGTGACATTGTGCCACAGGAGATAACAGTGATCATCAGTCTAGGTCCATTGTATTGACACACATTAGCTGATGACTGTGGTAACAGCTGTGCTCCTGTGTTTTAAATTAAAAGATGGCCTAATTTGGCTAAAATGAGGTGATGAAATTTTAAAAAACTTAATGTAAACTATGATTTCTTCATAAAATATTATTATAGTGTCATACCACAATTTTCTTTTAACTGTAGAATGTCAGTACTCCTTATTCCAACAGTACTGTATATTTATGAGCAAATGAATTTAAATACACACAGCTACATCTAGCACCTCCTTTCAATCTGATGACAATAGTGATCAGTCATGGCACTAAATCTGTGTGACACTAAACACTGCTCAGATGCTGCTCACAACACCACTGATTGAATGAAAGTTATGCTGAAAACACAAACTGTGAGATGAATTGCTTACTTTACTACCAGTTCATCGTAAATGATCATCCTAAGGCACGTGGTATCCTGAGGATGATAATTTATGATCAGAATTGGTAGCAAGAATAAGGTGAAGTCTTGAGGCTGATCGATTGTAACCAAAACTGGTAGCAAAATAATGTTATTAATCTTGGTAGCTGTCAATTTTATCAACATGACTTTCTTTAAACTTTTGACAGCTATAGTGCACCTGTTACTGAAAATATTACATAAAGATTCGTTGTACCTGTGCCAGACACCAAAGCAAGCTTCCAGCGTGATGGTATTCCAGAGGTGTTCAGTAAGAGTGAAGCTAAGTGACTTGATTGGGTCGTATTCATTCCCACATGTTTATGAAATGTTCATTAAATTTGTCTGACGCTGTTAGGGAGCTGAAGTGCAGTCTTGTGAAGGTACAGATTGTCTGTTGAGGGATGTAGATGAACAAACAAATGCACACGACTGGGGACAGTAGGTTCCTATATTTGTTGCTCTTGACATGAAGGCAGATATACTGTATCTGGTAAGTAATATAATATTAAATCTTACACCACTACTTTTTCTTACCCGAAAATAACTTCATGTAGACAGCGAACTAACTCTAGACAACATGTTGGGCATATTGGGTGCTCAAATACCCTAGCTTTTCAAATCGGTAAATGCAGAGGAGAGCGTTAGAGATCATAAGCATCATTGATTGCATGTGTTACAAGGAATGTTAAGAAAATTGTTTTTGCGTAGCAAGCTTGAAAGGAAACAAATTGCAAAGTGCCTGAGAAGTGAATATCAGATATTCAGCTCTGAGGATGACACTGGTGGAGAAAAAATGCAAGAAATTCAGGAGGATTGTACAATATACCTTAGATCAGTATGTGCTGATCAAAGCTTTGAGGGATGGGAAAGACTGACTGTGGTAGAACAACCATATTACAAAGTTGCTTTGGAAGCAAAGATAACTTCTTCACAGATTTAAATGAAGTCCGTCTAGTTCACAAACAAAAGCAGAATAGAGCCAAATTGGCTGAAAAAGAGGAATGCAAGAAGAGTTTTTCAATGAGTTTGAAAGTAAAATTTTTCCAACTGGTCTAATTAAAAGTCCTAAGAATTTTTAGTCTTGGGTAAAGTCAGGAGGAGGATTGAAATCATCTGTCGAATACTTTGGTGTCAATAAGGGCACTGAAAAGATGATGACAGAGAGAAGGCCAAAATACTAAATTCAGTTTTCCAAAATTGGTTTTCACTATGGAAGATCATGATACACTTCCTCCTTCAGTCATCGCACCAACTGTGAAGTGGTGGATATTGAGAGAAGTGATCGCAGAATAGAAAATCTAATAAAATCACTCAATACTGGAAAGGCATCTGGACCAAATGAGATTCTGTGGAGATTACACAAAAGAACTTGCTCCTCTTCTACTAATAGTGTGTCTTAAGTCACCGGAAAAACATAGGTACTGAGTGGTTGGAAACAGACATAGGTCATTCCCGTTTTCAAGACAAGTTACCAAACTGTTGCTCATAACGATAAGCCTACATTGCTGATGATGTTAATCTGTTGCAGAATTATGAAACAAGTTCTGCCCTAACTCATTATGATATTTCTGGAGAATGAAAATCTCCTCTAAAAAAAAACTAACCTGGATTCTACACTGAATCACCAAAGAAACTGGTAAAGCCATGCATATTCAAATGCAGAGATATGTAAACCGGCAGAATATGGTGCTGCAGTTGGCAATGCCTATATAAGACAAGAAGTGTCTGGTGCAATTGTTAGATCGGTTACTGCTGGCACAATGACGTGTTATCAATATTTGAGTGAGTTTGAACGTGGTGTTACATTTGGTGCACGAGCAAGGGGATACAGCATCTCTGAGGTAGCAATGAAGTGGGGATTTTCCTGTACGACCATTTCACAAGTGTACCGTGAATATCAGGAACCCGGTAAAGCATCAAATGTTGCTGCGGCCGGTAAAAGGTCCTGCAAGAATGGGACGAGTGACGACTGAAGAGAATTGTTCATTGTGACAGAAATGCAAACCTTCTGCTGATTGCTGCAGATTTTAATGCTGGGCCATCAACAAGTGTCAGCGTGAGAGCCATTCAGCGAAACATCATCGATGTGGGCTTTTGGAGCTGAACGCCCACTCGTGTACCCTTGATGACTGCACAACACAAAGTTTTCCACCTTACCCGGGCCTGTCAACACTGGCATTCACCTTGCCCGGGCCTGTCAACACTGGCGTTGGACTGTTGATGACTGGAAACACGGTGTCTGGTCGGACGAGTCTCATTTCAAAGTGTATCGAGCGGATGGGCGTGTACGGGCATGGAGACAACCTCATGAACCCATGGACCCTGCATGTTATCAGGGGACTGTTCAAGCTGGTGGAGGTTCTGTGATGGTGTTTAGTGTGTGCATTTGGAATGTTATGGGACCCCTGATACGTCTAGATAAGACTCTGACCAGTGATAAATACGTAAGGATTCTGCCTGATCACCTGCATCCATTCATGTCCATAGTGCATTCCGACAGACTTGAACAACTCCAGCAGGACACTGCGACACCCCACACACCCAGAATTGGTACAATGTGGCTGCAGAAACACTCTTCTGAGTTTAAACATTTCCTCTCTCCACCAAACTCCCCAGACATAAACATTATTTGAGCATATCTGGGATACCTTGCAACGAGCTGTTCAGAAGAGATTTCCACCCCCTTGTATTCTTGCATATTTATAGACAGCCCTGCCAGTTTAGTGATGTCAGTTCCCTCCAGCACTACTTCAGACATTAGTCTAGTCCATGCCATGCCATGTCGTGTTGGTGGCACTTCTGCACAGTATTAGGCAGGTGTACCAGTTTCTTTGGCTCTTCAGTGTATAAACAGAGATCTTACAAAGCACTGTTCATTGGTTTGACCATGAAATCCAGAGTTCCATAGACAAGGCCATACTTCCAGTAAACATTTGGTGCAGTTCTCCACTGTCATTTTGTGAACAAAATTCAAGCATGTTAAGTATCACACCAGGTTTGTGACTGGATTCAGGACTTTCAGATACTGTATAACTTAACTTGTTATTTGTAATGGGAGAAAATTGCTGGAGATGACCCAAGGAAGTATCAGAGTGTCATTACAGTTTACAAAATCTGAAGCACAATACATCTTTTAGCAGATAATGCTGTTATCTATAGGAAAGTCGCAACATCAGAAGACCATAGCAAAATCCAAGAAGACATGCAGGGTATTAATGATTGGTGCAATGTTTTTCAGTAAATAAATGTAAGATATTGTGCTGAAATAGGTGAAGAGATCCATTGGTGTTTGATTACATTATTGGTAAAAAAATCACTGGAAATAATAGAAATTATAAACTACCTAGGAGTAACCATCTAGAGCAACAAAGTTTAATGACCTTATAAAACAAGTTGTAGAAAATGCAGATGGCAGGCTGATATTCATTGAAAGAATTTTAAAGAAATGTAATTCATATACAATTAAAGAAGTGGCTTACAAAACACTTGTTTGACTGATTCTGGAGCATTGTTAATCAGTGTGGGATCCTTACCAAATAGGATTAACAGAGGAGACACAGAAGATCTATTGATGTGTGGCACATTTCACCACAAGTTTTTCAGTAAGCATGAGAGCATTTTGGAGATGCACACTCCAGTGGCAGTTACTGTAAGAGAAGCGTTGTGTATTATGGAGAATGTTACTGCTGAAATTCCAAGAATGTATATGTATGAACAGTTGACAGCATATTAGTCCCTTCCACATGTCTTCTGAAATGATCAGGATGAAAAAAAAATCTGTCAAATTAGAGCTCCTGCAATCATTTATTGACAGTTGTTTTTTCCCAAGCTCCATTCGTGCATGGAACAGAGAAGGCTATAAATGACAGCAATATCAGAGGTACCCTTCACCAAACACCGTAACATGGATTGGGGAGTGTGTATGTAGATGTAAAACTGTTTCTGATTTAGTAAATTCTTTTTCTGGAAATTTGTGGTAAGTTTCTATGGGACCCAACTGGTTGAGGTCATTGGTCCCTAAATTTGGTAAAATAATTCAGTAATGTTAGTCATGTTCACATACATGCTATATGAAGTAACTTAATTGAATAGAAAACGATTCTACTCACGAAGCGGCAGCAGAACACACACATAAATTGATTGTTTTCGTTGTTACATTCCACATGAAGTGCAGTATATAATCTTAAAATTTTAAAGGGTTTTTAAATTATCTTACGGGAACTCCAGTTGTACCTATCACATTCCTTGTTGCACCAGGTGACAGTTTGCTAATTATTAGAAATACTTCGCTGAAAGAAGCTAAGATCGTTTTATGACAAAATTGTGGAGGAAATGCACTTAAATTTCATGTAGGAGTAAATAAACAAACAAACGTGTGGACAGTATTGTGGCAAACTGATTGACTGTGTTTGAGTCACTAAAATAGTTAATGGAAAGCCTAACATTAAATTAAATTCATCATAAATCATGCTGAAATGTTATGGAACTTGTAGTATCAAAATTATGTATTTAGTGGTGATGGGTTCTGAATATTGCAGCCAACAAGCCTGTGTACAGCCACTGGCCAAGGGTAGTTATTTGTGACTTATAACTAACTATATTGCTCACACCCATTGTTATGCCAGATAGCTGTGTTAATAAATGATGGCCATATGAGCAGAGTTGCAGTAGATATTTGTAAAGAGAAACATTTTGAAAGTGTAACTTTAGTCAGTAATTTCATCTATTCTCATTAGTCAGTAATTTCATCTATTCTCATATAAAGTGAAATGTGGGGTTGGTACTCTGATTGGGTTATTGAATTATTCAGCAGCAGCATCTTCATAGAAGAATAACAAGAGACGTTGCAGCAATGGACAGAGAAAACCTAAGGTTTTATTTTTTTCTCTTTTCTACCAATTTACTGAGCAGTTCAGTGTTCCTGACAATGTTTGTAAACAGAGCCATACAAAGGAGTATTGCAAGAGCTAAAACTACAACATAGAAATACGTAAACTCTTAGCTCAGTTTTATGAGTAAATATTCATGAAAGTGCATAAAGAAGTTTGTTGTTTCATAGAAAGTTCTCTTCAAGAAATAATTTTGCTCTTCATGCTTAGACTTCCCTTTTTCTTTGTGGCTCTAGTCTGCTTTCAAGACTGATATTCCTAGACTGCTTCATTACGTTTTTTACTGACTTGTTTTGCTGCCTCTTTACAGTTTCACTACAATTCAGATTCCTAATGGCAGATAAAAAAGACTTCATTGTATCGATTTTGTAACGTTTAAATGATGTTATTTGCAAGGCTTAAGAGTTCTCCTAAAGCACTTTGTATTCTGTTATAGGTTTGGCCATGTTTTCATGGCTGAAACAGGAACGTCTGTTGGAGAAATCTCTGGTCAGTCTAAACCCATAAACTCGTGTGATTTTCGACCTTCACGACCATTCAGGATCATTACAGGAAGTGAAGACAATACCATTGGTGTGTTTGAAGGACCACCATTCAAATTCAAAATGACAAAGCAGGTATGTAGCTTATTTCAGCATAAAATCATTTATGGTAGTACAATGTGTGGGCTGCTGCATGTGAAAGAGACTGCTTTAAAAGGGAAACTAATTACTTTGTGAGAGCTTCAAGCTTTCACTGATAAGAGAACTAGTGAAATAACATTATATGTTCCTAACGTAAAAATTCTATTAAATTTGAACAACTCTTTGAGGGTTCTGCAAACATCTGTTTTCTGGCTAGCTTCTGTTCATTTTCTATATTGTTCAGTATACCTTTAACATTGAGGTGTGTGTGTGTGTGTGTGTGTGTGTGTGTGTGTGTGTGTGTGTGTGTGTGTCTTTCCAAATCTGAAAGAGGACGTTGTCTAATAGCTTAGTCTACATTTAAATGTACTTCAAATGTGCTTCTCTACCATTCAACACCATCTCTATGTAGTGAATAGCAATCAGTTGATTGATATTGTTGCTATCCCCTCCCAGATTTTCAATCAAATATTTGTGACAACTGGGATTATAAATTTAGTTGCTGCTCATTTCACTTGTGCTATTAGGCCCCAACCTAACCACAACACAATAATGCTTGACATATTTGAACATAATTTGTGACCAAATAAAGAAAAGAATGGTTTCAATTTTGGCACTAGAAACTGCCTCTTTTTCTCATGTCAAATTGCTTAGCTGAAAGTATCATCCCATTGGCTACGCAAAAGTGATGCGTTGCCAACCTATGAGCAGAAGAGAAACACTGCCATGACTGCTACTGGCCCTAATCTGTACTGTAGACATAATTTTTTTTTTTTTGTACCATATGGAAAAGCCATACGGTAAAAATACTGCCTACTAACATCCAGTGAACTGAAACTATTTTTGTTTCTAAAATGTCAGTTTTTGTTAATGAAATGTTCACATGTCCACATTTTTATATTACAGTTGGTTGTTATACATTAACACTTTGAGCCCTGATCCATAGTGCATGAAGCTCTACTACAAGGTCTAGCTGTTTTTAGCATATTTTAATCAACAACAACTCTTAAATGGTTTTTGTTATAATAATGACATTACCCTTATTGAAAAGCCTGAACTTTCTAGTTTGAAGCTAAGTGTAATACTTTGTTCTTTGAATTAATATTTGCTTTCATGAAACTTTCATTTATAGCATTGTTTTTGAAAAGAGGAAAAATTGGTCAAGGAGATATGCACTTAATGCTCAGAAGGAAACTACATTATTTTAAACAAGAACTTTAATAATTATTTATACTGCTTGTTTTGTATACAGTAACCTCCTTTGGCTTTATTTTAAGATGTACTTTTGGTCTTTGTATGATAAATTTTGAAACACAGTATTTTGCTCATTGCCACTTTGCATTCACTACACTGGTAGCTTGTGTCTGTGTGTCACACTTTCCCAGTAAGCTTTTTGCCTCTCAGAGAACACACTACACATTGTTTTTGCTACTGTTTCTTGCCTATTTCAGTCAATCTTTTTCAGTTGATAGTTTGGAGAGTCCCGATGTACCAGGTTGTGGTTCGAGATCTCTGCTGCCTGCAAGACCTGCACAGATAGTTGTTCAAATGGCTCTGAGCATTATGGGACTTAACATCTGAGGTCATCAGTCCTCTAGAACTTAGAACTACTTAAACCTAATCTAAGAACATCACACACATCCATGCCCAAGGCAGGATTCGAACCTGCGACCATAGCAGTCGCGTGGTTCCGGACTGAAGCGCTTAGAACCGCTCGGCCACCGTGGCCGGCACAGATAGTTGTCATAAACTGTGATGTTGTGAGGCATTTTCCAGTTACCTTGTTGTACAATGTACTTGAATTAATTATCGCCATTAGTATTATGTGGAATGACAACTTTCTCCACCACTTCACAGTTCAATGCTCAAAAGCCCCATATGATAGTTGTTGGTCTGATAAGTCAACACACAACTTGTTTTTATTATAGTCCACCACACAGGCTGGTTTTGACTTCTCTCTGCCTCTCTTATCAATATACGTCACAATCTCAGCAGTGTGCCTTGTACTTATCATGTGCACATTTCTTTTGTCCTTCCAACAGAATGCCAAGATATTTCCTTTATGCCTCGTTGAAGTTTCGGATCTTTTATAGTGAAAGGTAATCCCTTTCTGGATTTTCTTGTAGTTCCCACAAGGACAGTTTTTTGCAGCTTCCAGTTCTGAAGCAAGGACTGAACTGGTGTAGAATCTGTCTGTAAACAAAGTGTAACCTTTTCCTGACAGATTTCCAAGCAATGTCTTTACAAGTGTCACTGTGTCAGACCTCTCTCCTGCATAAACAGAAAAATTCGACATAATCTGTCTCTGACTCTGACAATGTGTACAGTTTTATACCATATTTATGGCTTCTGTGGCATGTACTGCTTGAAATACACATGGCCTCGAAATTTGCACATAGCTTAATCAATTGTAATGTTTAGAAGAGTGTATATGCTTGCTGGAAATTAGCAGACACCATATCCAGGAGGGGTCTCACCTTGTGCAGTGGGTCATAACCAGCTTCTCCTTTATTCTTAGCAACTGAATTGTCACTGATGTGAAAGTTTCTCAAAATAGAAAGAAACCTGTCACGGCTCAGGATGTTTGGACAGAAATTACATGACACAACAGGATTCTTGGACCAGTGCTCTCGTATACGGTGTCTCACACTTACACAGATACGGACTTCAGTTGCCAGAAACTTTCTTATTTCTATGAGAGTAACTCCTTTCCACTTTGATAGCGAGCAGGTAGGGGAAAGGGAATTTGTGCTTCGTAATTTCCTTATGCTTTGTTGTGCATACAGATTAGTTTGTTGCTTTATATGATTCACCATACTGTCTGTAAGCAAACACAAAAAGAAGTCTAGAGGTGTACTGTTCTGGTCTAAACTGGTAAGGTTGCTCTTTCCAGAGTGTCCTGAGAATGGACAGATATTTGGCACACAATCAGTAGTCATCCGGCCTTCCTCAGAATCAGTACGGTGCGAAGTTTTCGGTCTCACACTCACCCTCGGTTGCCCACGCACTTTAGGTGTGGTATCAGCAGAAACAATGGCAATACATGCTTCTGAAGAACTTGGATGCTTGTTCTCCTCGTCTGAATCTACCATAAAATAGTATTTGCAAATAAAATCGCTTACTACAGTAGTTACATATTGAAAGCTATTTCAATTGAAATCAGAATAAAAATACTGCGTATTTTGTTATTTGCATTCCTTACCTGAAGACGCAAAATCTTCTTCTTGAATATAGTCTACGTCATCATCAGAATTGAGCAAATCATCATCCTCTGAAAAATCAACATCACTTTCTTCAAACTCTCGATAACTCACCAGTGATTTCATCACCTGTCAAACCGCGCTTCGCCGTGATGACGCATCTGAGCGCACGCGCAGAAGAATATTCCCTCTCGCAAAGCCTCACAAGAAAAGGAGGAGAAGAAGAAGAAGAAGAAGAAGAAGAAGAGTGGTTCTCCCTTGTCCAGCATGCTCGCACTGTCTAACATCAAATACTTCAACTATAGCTTCTGCCCTGCCTCCCAGACCATTGGGAACCCTACGACCATGAAAAGGAAGGAAGAGGAAGATTGAGCACACGTGCCTGTAAAATTACAGGCATCAGGTTTTCGGGCTGGTCAGGCGCGCCCATATTTTTACGGGTGTTGGCCCCTAAGTATTAATGTGTGGAGAAATGTGTGTTGTCAGGTTTTTCACATTTTCTATATCTTCCAGAACACAAAACTGGCAGGGAAAACTCTGCAGAATGTAAAAGATTTAGGGTGAAGGTAATAACCCACTGAATAGTTGAGGTGTGTCATCAGTAGGCACACAAGAAAGACTGAAAACTTCATTAGATTTTGCACAAATCCTTTTCTTAGACACACACACACACACACACACACACACACACACACACACACACACACACACCTGTACAGCCACGTTGTGATGGTTGAATACCGAATGCCAGGACTGCATTTTGGCAGGAAGATTGGAGTGAAGGATTGTCATATGGAGCGGGTGAAGGGAGAAAAGATGTGAGTAGCAGGAGGGAGTGTTAGGGAAGGATGGCAGACAGCTCAGAGGGAGGCAGCAGATGTGGAAAATAGGAATGAGACACACAGACATTGGAGCTGATGAGTTCGTGCAGTGCACAATGGCAGTGATGCAGGATAGTGACTGAACAGAGGAATGGGTGACTGTTGAGAAGTAGGTTGGGCAGTGAATTTACAGAAAATGAGACCAGGAGGATTATAGGAATGAAGGATGTGTTGCAAGGACAAATCCTATCTTTGTAGTTCAGAAAATCTGGTGGCAAGGGGAAGTGAATAGTTTATTTATTGAATCTGAAGATTGCTTAGCTTTAGATTACCTGCTTTGTGACAGCTTGTACCTTCGTAATCCATTCAACAGTCTTTGTTTTGCAAGCATTATAATTATCACCAACACATTACACAAAATCCAATATGATATTTGTTTTCAGAGAGATGCCCACAGAGTGGTGGAATTATTGAGTCTTAAAATACAGTTGTTACATTTTAATAAAAGGCAGTCCATATCACAATAATTTTTGTATTTTTTATTCTGATAACTGGTTTCGGTTTATAAGACCACACTCAGACCAAAACCCTGAAATACAGGTTTATTACAAATGATTGAAGCGATTTCACAGCTCTACAATAACTTTATTATTTGAGATATTTTCACAATGCTTTGCACACACATACAAAAACTCAAAAAGTTTTTTTAGGCATTCACAAATGTTCGATATGTGCCCCTTTAGTGATTCGGCAGACATCAAGCCGATAATCAAGTTCCTCCCACACTCGGCGCAGCATGTCCCCATCAATGAGTTCGAAAGCATCGTTGATGTGAGCTCGCAGTTCTGGCACGTTTCTTGGTATAGGAGGTTTAAACACTGAATCTTTCACATAACCCCACAGAAAGAAATTGCATGGGGTTAAGTCGGGAGAGCGTGGAGGCCATGACATGAATTGCTGATCATGATTTCCACCACGACCGATCCATCAGTTTTCCAATCTCCTGTTTAAGAAATGCCGAACATCATGATGGAAGTGCGGTGGGGCACCATCCTGCTGAAAGATGAAGTCGGCGCTGTCGGTCTCCAGTTCTGGCATGAGTCAATTTTCCGCGGGCTACGCGTGAAACTTGCCCGCACGCGTTCAACCGTTTCTTCGCTCACTGCAGGCCAACCCGTTGATTACCACTTACAGAGGCATCCAGAAGCTTTAAACTGCGCATACCATCGCCGAATGGAGTTAGCCGTTGGTGGATCTTTGTTGAACTTCGTCCTGAAGTGTCGTTGCACTGTTATGACTGACTGATGTGAGTGCATTTCAAGCACGACATACGCTTTCTCGGCTCCTGTCGCCATTTTGTCTCACTGCGCTCTCGAGCGCTCTGGCGGCAGAAACCTGAAGTGCGGCTTCAGCCGAACAAAACTTTATGAGTTTTTCTACGTATCTGTAGTGTGTCGTGACCATATGTCAATGAATGGAGCTACAGTGAATTTATGAAATCGCTTCAATCATTTGTAATAGCCCTGTATATAACATTTATAGTGGGTCATATATGGAAAAACTTAATCACCTTAGAAACTAATTTAAAAGCAACATTAGTTATGATATAGTATGGTGTGTTACCCAGATGAGTGAGGAGCCAGTGCACAGAGCCACTGTGTCATACCGACTGGTGCCCTTCACAAACTGCTGACTAGCTAGCAAAGTCTAGGCGTTATAAAAGGGAAACTCTGTCCATTGTTCATCACGTGATCCATTGTAAAAATTATCAGATTCCACAAATAGTGTTTGTGTAAATATAAAAACACGATACTGCACATGAAAATGTAATAGGATATTGCTTACAAACTACTAATATGCTTAAAAAATGCTTAAAAGGGCAATAGCAATAGCCGGAATATTAAAAACTCCCCATTGTCAGGTGCCTGACCCAGCTATTACATTTTGTGTATGTTGCCATAGTGACTAGCACAGCAGATCTATTCAGTTAAGCAATGATTATGTTCCGTTGGATAACAATTGTTCTAACCCATGAACACTAATTTATTGCTCAAACAGTACACACACTTGTAAGACAATGTACAATACAATTAGCAATACACAAGTGGCCAGAGGAGCCTTGTGCTTAGGCCTATATATTCTTCACTTCCAAAAGGGATGCACCCGGTAGGCTGCTCATGCAATTGCTATCATATTAGTAGGTTGGGTGGCCTCTAGTGGCGGAATCTATCACAAACTTCACACGTGAACTATGAAATGGTGCACATACAAAATTAGTAGTTACAGCTCTTGTCTTCCTCTGTGAAGAAGTGAGCACCATGCTCACGTCCATTTCTTGTGTGGTCAACGTAGGTTGTTGAGTCATACATCATGCTGCCACCAGTGTGTGGAGTTGGAAGTGGTGCAGACATAGAAAAGTGCAGTGTCCACCTTCCTGTGAGAGGCCATATGTTAGGACAAAGCCCAATCCCAGGGAAGGAGGTTGCGGCGAAGGCGGTGGAACAGGCAACGCTGGCTGCTACAGAAGCGGCAGAGGTGTCGGCTGTGACAGCGTGTGAGTTGGAGTCCCACCGTAGCTCCTGACAGCTGAAGGGGGCACCCGTAGCAGAGGAGACAGTGTGGAAACGTCGACAGAGGTGATGGAGAAGGGGAAGGTAAAGGCTGTGATGTAGGAGACAGCCTGGTGGACAGATTGTGTGGGGCAGCAGAGGGACACCTGGTGCTCAGCCACCCATGTGGGGTCGTTGCTGGTTGACATGTTGTGATAACCTCCCCTCAGCCTTGCAGATGACCCAAAGACATTGGCTGTGGGTACTCTTCATTACCATCAGCACCCATTACGTCCAGGTGCCAAACCTGTGAGCCCAAACAGCTGTGCCAAGCTGGAAGCATTGTGGTGCCAGCGCAGTGTGATGTCATGGTGTCGGCTGAAGCAGGTATAGCGGAATCCAGGGCTGACAACCATGCCACAACTCTACCAGACTCGTTATCACTGATAGGGGTGAACCTATAGGAACTGAGGAATCTGTCAAGTGTTCCTTCCGGTGACACATCCAAAACGTGTTTTTTTCTTCTGTGTCTTAAATGTTCGTACTAGTCGTTGTACACGCCCTTTCATTTGAGGGTGGCAAGGAGGAACCGTGACATTATGAACGCCACTTTTTGTACAAAAATCTTCAAATTCGTGAGATATGAAATGGGAGCTGTTGTCGGCAACTAATGTATAGGGAAGACCTTCCATTGGAAAAATTTTTGACAAAGGAGAAATTGTTGGCACTGCAGAAGTAGACAGACAACGCACCACATACAGAACCTTGGAATAAGCATAATTACAACAGACCAGTAGAAATTCAAAAAAGGTCCCACAAATCTACTTGAATTTGTTCCCAACGCTGCAGTGGATCTGGCCCCGGTGGAAAAAAAAAAAAAGCACGGAGAACTGCCTTACGGATGGCACACTGTGGTGATAGGGTGCAACAACTCTAACTATTTCCTCATCAATGCTTGGCCAAAAAACTAGCTCTCATGTCTGTGACACACTCCAGTGGTCCACATGCAGTAAATGCATAACCTCACACCAAAGGGCAGATGAGACTACAACCCAAGGAGTGGTGTCCATTGTAGCTAACAGCAGCAGCACTCTGTCCCAAACAGAAAGACAATTTTGCAATGCAAAATAATTTCTCAGATGATCAGAAGCATGGGCCGGAGATTTGTCTAGCCATCCATGTTGCACATAAGAAACAACTTTACTTAAAACAGAATCTGCAGCTAGTGAAGCTGCAATTTTAGTGCTAGTAATAGGAAAACCATCAAAAACATTTTATGCTTCCGTGCCTGAATGAAAGCAAAGTAATTCCTCTTTATCAAACTCTGGAGCCAGACCAGTCGGCAAATGCGATAAGGGGCAGCATTTACATTTAGTGCTGTAGGTTGAAAATTTATCTCATGATTGTATCATGACAGGAAAAGTGCCTACTGCTGTAAGCGATATGTGGCAAGGAAGCCAAATGGTTAAAAAGAGATAACTAGTAGTTTTGCAGTCTGTGATTAGGTTAAACTTAGACCCTTATAGTAAAACATGAATTTTTTTTACATCATACGCCATCGCCAAAGCCTCTTTCTCCAAGTGAGAATAAAGCTGTTACGCTGAATTAAGGGATTTAAAGGCATATGCATTAGGGTGTTCAGAACCACTCCCCAAACTTATGAGCAAAGACGGCGTCAAGGCCAAACTGAGACACATCCGTTGCTAACACAAGGTGCTGGTCCGGCTGAAAAGTGACCGAACAAGGGGCAGCTTAGATTTCAACAACTTGACTGCCCGTCGGTAAGCCGGGGACCAGTGGAAAGGAACATTTTTACATAATAATGCATGGAGTGGTTTCTGCCACAGTAACAGCATCAGGTATGAATTTGTGGTATTACGCAATTTTGCCTTAAAAGACCTGTAATTCCTTGAGGACATGGAGGTGTGGCAACAGCGTCAGTATGCGTGTGCAGTGGTTTAATGGCAGCACACAACACTTCAGAACCCAAATAAATAATGTATGGTTGAAAAAGCTGTCTTGTCCGAATGACATTTTAGCCCAGCAGACTGTAAAACAGAAAATAGAGCATGAAGGTTCTACAAATGTTTGTCTGTAGAGGCACCAGATGCTACTGTCATCGAAAAAGTTGATGCACCTGGTACTAATACAGTATGTCAAACGACAAACATTGGTATTGATAAAGCCCAAATGGGGTATTGATAACTAGAAGGTGTTTAGATTCCTCGTCGAGTGGCAGCTGTAAATATGCCTCTGCCAAATCAGTCTCTGAAAAATAATGGCCCCTGACAATTTTGCTTACAGCTCGTCAGGGTGCAGCAAAAGATAGATAGCAATGACTGACTGTTTTTAAGTTACCAATACTGAGCAGACTCGGAAAAAACAGGGGCGGACTGTCTGTTTCATCATAATATGAGCCTGAAATCTGTTGCACAACCCAGTTCTGGGGAGAATAGAGTGGAAAATTACGCACAGAGGGCATCTAACTGTTGATATGGATCTATATCAGAAACCAAATGCACTTCATCATTGATGGAGAATCCAAACCAAACAGATTTTCAGTGTAAGCGTTGTCTACAACTGGGAATGTTAATGAACGAATCATAGCATTTTAAGAGACAGGCTCAGAAAACTGGCCAAGAATGAGAATCTGTTGTTTCTTATAGCTCACCAGCCTCCATGACACTAGAATTAGAGGGGGAGAACCCAAATCCTAATAAGTCTGAGAATTCGCTAATTTTGCTGCTGCACCTGTCTCTACCTGTGTTCTCAGTGGTTTGTTAAACACACACATACTTCAGTGTATGACTTACTTTGAGGCACTGTCACTGCTGTATGCATCCATGTTCGGTTCAACCTCACTCATGTTTGGGAAGGAGTTGGATACAGAAACAATGCCCTTTCATATGACACCTGTTACACATTGCCCAGTGCTTGGGACGCATGGTCTGTTCGTGTTGAATGAATCCGTATGGGCTTGAAGGCAAACGATGATTACCTGTATGACACTGATACATCTGCTGGACTGTTGCAGTAATGTCTATGTTCGCTTGTGAAATGACTGATGGCTGGGAAGGGTGAGAGAAACTGATTTCTGAAACTTCAGACCACCTACAGCACATGAAACTTCAAATGTTCAATACTTCCACAAACATATGATTTTCACACTGTAGAGCTCGTTCGCGAACTTCTCTATCAGGAGCAAAATGTATTATTGCATCACAAACCATTTTATCGGCTTAGGATTCCTTATGAATATTTGTCACAAAATTAGAATGCAAAGATTGTAACAACTACAGAGGTATCTCTTTAATCAGCGTTGTGGGTAAAATCTTCGCAGGTATTGTTGAAAGGAAAGTGCGAGTATTAGTTGAGGACCAATTGGATGAAAATCAGTGTGGGTTTAGGCCTCTTAGAGGTTGTCAGGACCAGATCTTTAGCTTACGGCAAATAATGGAGATGTGTTATGAGTGGAACAGGGAATTGTATCTATGCTTTATAGATGTAGAAAAGGCATATGACCGGGTTCCTAGGAGGAAGTTATTGTCTGTTCTACAAGATTATGGAATAGGAGGCAAACTTTTGCAAGCAATTAAAGGTCTTTACATGGATAGTCAGGCAGCAGTTAGAGTTGACGGTAAACTGAGTTCATGGTTCAGAGTAGTTTCGGGGGTAAGACAAGGCTGCAACCTGTCTCCACTGTTGTTCATATTATTTATGGATCATATGTTGAAAACAATAGATTGGCTGGGTGAGATTAAGATATGTGAACACAAAATAAGCAGTCTTGCATATGCGGATGACTTAGTTGTGATGGCAGATTCGATTGAAAGTTTGCAAAGTAATATTTCAGAGCTAGATCAGAAATGTAAGGACTATGGTATGAAGATTAGCATCTCCAAAACGAAAATAATGTCAGTGGGAAAGAAATATAAACGGATTGAGTGCCAAATAGGAGGAACAAAGTTAGAACAGGTGGACGGTTTCAAGTACTTAGGATGCATATTCTCACAGGATGGCAACATAGTGAAAGAACTGGAAGCGAGGTGTAGCAAAGCTAATGCAGTGAGCGCTCAGCTACGATCTACTCTCTTCTGCAAGAAGGAAGTCAGTACCAAGACTAAGTTATCTGTGCACCGTTCAATCTTTCGACCAACTTTGTTGTATGGGAGCGAAAGCTGGGTGGATTCAGGTTACCTTATCAACAAGGTTGAGGTTACGGATATGAAAGTAGCTTGGATGATTGCAGGTACTAGTAGATGGGAGCAATGGCAGGAGGGTGTTCACAATGAGGAAATCAAAGAAAAACTGGGAATGAACTCTATAGATGTAGCAGTCAGGGCGAACAGGCTTAGATGGTGGGGTCATGTTACACGCATGGGAGAAGTAAGGTTACCCAAGAGACTCATGGATTCAGCAGTAGAGGGTAGGAGGAGTCGGGGCAGACCGAGGAGAAGGTACCTGGATTCGGTTAAGAATGATTTTGAAGTAATAGGTTTAACATCAGAAGAGGCACCAATGTTAGCACTGAATAGGGGATCATGGAGGAACTGTATAAGGTGGGCTATGCTCCAGACTGAATGCTGAAAGGCATAATCAGTCTTAAATGATGATGGTGATGATGGCTAAATACATGTAGATTTGCAGCCCATGCCCTGTATGACTGTTTTGGCAACTTTTGGCAGCGGTAAGACTCCACACGAACAACAACAATGTGAGTGCAGTTACAGTGATAGGTAGAAAGCAACTCACACATCTGATCATAAGAAAGACTTGAAGGTTTTTAAGGGGCCGAACTGACACAACTACTGATATCCATGAGATGAAATCCATCACAAAAAAAAGTGTTGCACCAGTGTCCATCTGTTTCCCCAAATGCCTGGAAATGTTGTCACAGGTATTTTTCGTTAAGTGTCCCAATCTTCTGCTGCATCATCAAATGCGGGGAACAGTTGCGGGTATGTTGTTGGAAGGGCAATGAGTATCCACTTGCATACTTAAACTGTCAGCTTACTGAAATTACCAAAAATAGTTTAAAACATACAACAGCAAAAACATAATAATGTAGTTAACCACACTATGAGGTTGCATTTAGATTGTAATGATAACTGGCATGAAAAGTTGATTCAGTTGAGCAATGAATATACCAGCAGGACATAAATAGGCATGATATAGATACAAATAAGCTAGTTGTTATTGGTGTAACTTCTCTTACTGGTGGACCAGTGTGTTGTTGTGCAAGCCCAATTCTCAGTTGTCGAGAATGGTGCACCACTGCATCATTTAATCACAATCTTTGTACTTGCTATCATAAACACCTGTTTCATTGGTATTACCTAAAGCCATTTAAAATATACTACGATAAAATATAATAATAGCTGTAATTAATCATGCCGTTCAAATATAGTGGTTTCATAACAATTACAAGTGGTGGTGTATTGTTTATTTATATATTCTGTGCCTTTATTAATCTAATACAATAGAATCTTGTTATAAAATGGTGCTAGTGTGTACACATTTGATATTAAGAATTTAGTTAAAACCATGTCACTTCAGGTACACCATACCATGTACATTGCAAAAAAGTGATTAAAATGTAAAAGCAGAAAAGCAGTCCATCAAAACAATTCAGTGAATAAGTCACAGAAGTATTTTTCCTCAAAGTCTGTCTTCTCATTTCACAAATTTAGAGGCAAACTCTTGTGATAGCTATAAATTTGTATTTCTTCTAATGCATCTAATAATAAACTTTTTGGGGCATTTAGCAATATTTTTGAACTGTTACTTTTGGTGCCTACTGAGAGCTATATAGATATATTACTTGCTATATAGATATATTACTTGTTGTTCATGTGGTATGTTCTTTGAAATTGCAGCCTGTCTGTCATACATGTTGCCATCACATTTAATATCGTAAATATCAGACTGGCAAAAAATATTCTGGTGGTTACCTACAGTGCATTTCAATTTCATCTCTGAAGAGTTTCTAATAACATAACTTTTATTAATATTTTGTTCAATGTAAAAGACAAACAGGCAACCATCACAAAAAGTGGGGTTTATAAAATCACGTGCTGTGAGTGTCAGTTTTGCTACATTGAACAGGTGGTGAGGTCAGTCTAAACCAGGCTTAAAGAACTCCGTAGAAGCTGGAGATTGCAGAAGCCTGATTCATCCTTTGAACATTGCCTTAACAATAACCACAAATACATAATAGATGTAAAACTCTTACACACAGATGAAAGGGGGCTAAACTCAACCAGTTAGAACCATTAGAAATTAAAAAAACAGATACTTACATCTCCACATCTATTATTAAATGAGCAAATCCAGTTCAGTTATTCAACTGTTTTAGATGATATCACAACTCCAGGATAGAAGTAAAACTTTGGGCCTCAGTTCATCAATAGATAAAAAGTTCTTGTCTGATGCATAACGTTATTCCCAGATGGGTTTAGTTATGTTAGTGTAATTTCTGAATGTTCATCAATAGATAAAAAGTTCTTGTCTGATGCATAACGTTATTCCCAGATGGGTTTAGTTATGTTAGTGTAATTTATTAATTTATTAAAAATGGTCATTTTACACTAAGCCTTGTTTCGATACATTAAGAAGTTGAGATGACTGTCTTTGTGTTATGTTTATCTGTGCATTATCATCTTTGGTAATCAGTAATGAGCTTGAAAATGGGCTTATAACCTGTTTATGATAGACTGATGAAACTGGGTATTTCTGTGGTTGACATATTTACCAGTCCCCATTTTGCCTTATTTAGAACATAATCTACTTACCCAGTATTGTAGTCATTGGCACTTGCAATTTGTTTCAAAATTACGATTTTATTTTCAATTTCTTTTGCATTAATAACTGCAGCTGTGGCTTTAGGTTCTTGAATTATACCATTCCGATGCCTGTTTTTATTATTTGTAATTGTCAAGTCCAGGAAATTAATTAATTAGTCTTCATATTTGACGGTGAATTGCATCTCAAGAAGAATACTGCTTAACATTTGTGCAACGTTATTGATTTCATTTTTAGTGCCCCTACAAAGTAGTATAGTATCATCAAGGCATCTTTCATAAAATGTAGTTATGGCTCTAATTTCAAGGTTTTTTTCAAACAATTTACAGTTGTTGTAGTTTATGAATATATCCTCTACTTTCCCAGTGAGCGAAGGAATACTTATAGCCAGCCCGCCTTTTTGAAAGAATATCCTGCTACTGAAAAAGCTGCAGTCAAGATGTATGGTAACACGGTTTTAAGTAAATGCTACAAATACTACTAGTTCACTGGTATTCATCCTTGTATGTTTCACTAAGTTAGCTCTAATGATATCAGTTGTCTCTCTGCTGGGAATATTTGTGTAAAGATTTTTAACATCCAATGACATGAACATTGTGTCATCTAAAATGTTTGTTATGGATTGTATGGCAAGCTTGTAACTCTTTTTCTAAGTACTATTGCTGTTGTTCCACAGTAATGTCAAAAATTATTAGTGTTTTAGTTCAGCTTTGCTTTTTTGATAATAGGAACAGATTATTATTATATTTGTGAAGCATGTCAGAAATAATGCAAAAAATTTTTCCATATGAGATGTGAAATGATAGCTATGTATTTTGTGTGTTTCAGGAACACAGTAAATTTGTTCAGGCAGTTAGGTACTCGCCCAGTGGGAATCATTTTGCATCAGCAGGCTTTGATGGTAAGGTGTTTCTGTATGATGGTGCATCTGCTGACCTCGTTGGTGAAATTGGCTCCCCAGCACACAAAGGAGGTGTATATGCTGTGAGTTTCCTTTTAAGTTTCATTTATGATCTTACATGTGAAATATAGTAAGTAATTCACATATTTCTGAGTTGGCTGGTTTAAAAATGCTTAGAATCATGAGACCATTTAACTTTGGGCTGATGCTGTGAGCACTAAATGAATATATAGAATTGTACTGTAGAATTCTTGAGCATATCAATTTAAGTTTTTGCAAAACAAAAAAAAAGCCATTGTTCTATAAGATGAAAACAGTGTGTGAAGTGTCACGTTATCTGCTGGGGATTAGGCACAGGCAAGGATACAAGTCAGAAGATAATATATTCAAATGAGCATTCTGTAATGCTGACACAGGGGCCTCCATCACTTTTATTTAAATTGCTACCACCTGGACAGTTAGTGTTCCACAGAGATTTGTGCGAGTCTCTTTGTGGAAAACATGAGACCACTGACCAACAATTTGGGTATACATTAAAATAAAAAGTGTGTCTCCATTCAAATGTATTTATGTAAGCATTACAATACAAAACTTTTCATTGCGATATTTTTTGAAGCTCTAAGGGTGGACTGTTTCCATCGCCACTTCACTCAAATTGTTGGCAAATGAATCACTGTCACCATCAAAATCATTGTCTTCAAAATCACCGTCTCATATTCACATAAATATTCCTCTAGAAGCTCTACAGTCTCTTCCTCAGGAAGGAGTGTGCGTTAAGAACTGGCCATTTTGTGTCAACTAACTAAGAAGAGGCTTTTTATGTGCGAGTACAGTCATGTGTAAATCAAAAGGTGGGCCAAGAACAATAACAGCAACTCAAGAAATAAAGTGCAAAAGAAAATATTCTGCTATGTTCTCTCATATTGCACACTGCACTTCATACTGATTGGCCTTCTCAGAGAGAGCACACAATGAGATTCCAAACAACAGAATCAAAACTAAAATGATGAGTATTAACTTGTCAGTATATCACTTTTCCTTTCCAAATTTTCTAAACCAACGAACTTAATGTTGTTGTCTTTCTTTTTTTCCACTCTCCAATTGCTGCATCTTCACTTTACTATTTTTTGGGAGTATCATTCACATTAATAGATATTTAGTGTTTCCTTATGCTTCTGACTTTCATTGAATAAAGTAATTTGTCTGTTTCTTAACATTGATGAACCTTTAGTAAAGACATGAGTACAAACATCCTATCCTGTCTTGCACACTCGTGGAAGTAATTAGGAGTGTTTTGAGGGCCTCCTTTGCCCTCCATATGGCATTGGTAGGTACATGCAGCACCTGCTATGACAGAGATTTGTACTGTTGAACTCGATTCACTGGCCTCAGATAAATAATAAAAATACAAAATAAATATATGAACATACTTAGGTTATCATCTTCTTGCAAGTAACAGCTTTATGGACTAATTTCATCCCATTTACTTATTATTACAGCTGTGTTAAATTAGTTGCACAGACCCTTGATTATTTATACATGACATATGTACAGAAACATACAAGCTCTAAAGTGACATTGTGTCGTCGTTATGGTCTGCCTTGAATGAGAAAGCTCCACAGAATCCTGCCTCCCAGCACCCTGTCCACTACATCATCACCTGTCTACTCTGCCCTTGTCATTAGCCTTACTGTACACAACTAACAACACACCATGTTCAGTAGTACACCCCTTGTAGAGAGTATCAGTATTTTCTGGTAGAGGATAGTGGGCCAGAGTAAGTAAGCAGCCTCTTCAATGTAGCAGAATCACTTTATTGCAAGACCTTTTCTGGCATCAACTGGAAGGTGGGCTTCGATCCACGAATACAGTGGCATTGAAGCATTGTAGTAGGACACTAGCCAACTGCTATGCTCAGTGCAGTCCAAGTGCGGTGCAAGCTCACACTGTAGGCAATTTCAACCAGCAGCTGTGCTCTGTCAGGGCTGATGTGGCATTACAGCTCGCTGAGTGTGAGGCACTCAGTCCCGCCCAACCTTGGCAAGTGATAGGCACGGGCGTCAAAGGAGTGAACCCCAGACAGGCAACTGGCACTGGTGAACGCCCCTGTGGCTCGTGGCTATGAGGGCCTCACTTTGACAATTAGGTACTGGCTGGACCCATTCTGCAGGTGGTCCTTTCATGACGAGGGCAGAATGTCTGTGACCTCACAGTAGATCTCGTCTCCTACATTCCAAACTTTACAGAAGCTCTCCTGCGAACCTTCGCAGGAGAGCTTCTGTAAAGTTTGGAAGGTAGGAGACGAGATACTGGCAGAAGTAAAGCTGTGAGACTGGGCGTGAGCCGTGCTTCAGTAGCTCAGCTGGTAGAGCACTTGCCCGCGAAAGGCAAAGGTCCCGAGTTCGAGTCTCGGTTGGGCACACAGTTTTAATCTGCCAGGAAGTTTCATATCAGCGCACACTCCGCTGTAGAGTGAAAATCTCATTCTGGAAAGGGAACAGTGTTCACAAACCCAGAGAATCCTTCATTCATTAGTTAGCACTTGAGGTAGATACTTGCTAATACTCTAAGATATCTCGATTTTATGAGCAAATTTGGTGATATACGTTGTCTGTAACAATAAGAGAAAGTGAACTTGATTCTGAAGACGAATTGCTTTACAGGGTATTTTCAAAAGTGCAATTTTTAAAAACAACACATGTGCATAGTGAACAGATCTTTCTCCAAAGCACCTTCATTGCATCTTCAAGAACTCATGAAATTGGAGAAGCAATATTTCGCAACACTTTTAAAATGCTAGTAGAGAAACAACTTGTGACACAAGATGAACTAATTCCCTACTGGGAAATATATGAAGGATGACTGAAGAAAGTAAAGAAATTACTTCATCTTAATCGGATGATTACGAGCCTTTTGAGAAGAAAGGAAAGATGGACAGCAATTATGCTCTTCTGGATTACAATAGGAGGATCATTAATCTAATGAGAGAGCATCCAGGATGGAGTTTGGCCATTCTTCATAGAAGGAGTGTCACAGCTCAAAAGCATTACTGATTGGAAAAGATTGGAAGAACATATAAAATAATGTGAAATGAAGAATGAACCATTTAAAACATTTGTTTTGTGGACCTATGATCATTTCATAGGAGCTTGAGAATGTGATCATCAGGTAAGTGAGAAACTTGCAGCAGTGGTTTCTTGCTGCTGCTAGCAAATTTCCTGATTTGAAATTTAAAACTTCAGACTCTTATGTCATGCTCTTCAAAAGAAAGCATTGAGAGTGAAAGGACTTCACAGCAGGAGGTCTTTGATGCTGCAGCAAATTTCCTAATCCAGACAAGGCTTTTATTTTTAACATTGATCAAACTGCTATTACAGAAAAAAGAACCCATTCATTCATATCAATTGCAATAGAACTTTTACAGACTATAAAACACTAATTTGTAATCTATATTTGTTCTAGAGTGCCAATATCAGTCAATTTATGACCAAATTCTCGCTATACGAGGAAAAAAGGTAGTTCTGTGCAGTGAAAGGATATGCATAAGGTGACATATTTGTGGATTGCACAATATGATGTCACCTTATCTGGAAAATTACTACCAACAGTTTTTGTTTGCTTGCAAGAGACCACTGACCTCATTCGGACTAAGTTGATGACAATGCAAGCAAATAAAAAATGTTACAATATCATACTTAAAGTTCAGCAAACCCAAAACAGCTTAAACAAGGATCTTTTAACAGATACCTTGAGTGCACATGTCAGGGAAGAACCATTTATTTTGCTCTTCAGTTCAGGCAGATTAATCTGTGTTTATACAGTGAAACTTCCCAGGATGGAGGGGGTCTGCTAATGTTCAGTATTAAAGAAATTCCTCCATAATGTACTCTGCTGGTGCAGGCTTGCAATGTTTATTTTTACGGGCAAATGGAGAATATTCTAATACAAATACAAAATTGTATATGCATTATCAGAGTGAAGACAGAGCGTCTAGAGAATATTGTGTAAAAATTCAATCAGTCGTACACCATCAGTTGTCTGCGTTAATATTTGGTGATATGCTTCGATTTGCGTGGTACACTGCAAAATTATATATGACCCAGAGCTGTTTATGAGTGTAAACAAAGTTTGTTTGGCAGTTTGACACACTGAAAAAACCATGCATAGGCAAAATTCTGCATTCATTACATGTGCTGTGTGTCCTAAAAATTGTTTTCTATGTTTCTACAGTCAATATCAGCCTCGTGTTGAATTCCTAGTCTTGCCCTACACTCACTGTCAATATGAGTCAGATCAATGAGGGGAAGTTCATACAGTCCCTTTCTAAGTTGCTGCTTTTCATGGTCACTTGCTGCCTCCTGCAGCACTCTCCAAGCTGTCTGCTGAGAAGTCCTTAAGTCTGATTCAATCTGTGTTGGCAGCTGTGTTAAACCATCTCAGAGGATTAGTGTTGTGGGACCCCATTGGGAGCCATCAAACAATGGTACTCCTACTAACATTATGCATTCTTGCACCCACCATTTTGCATGTGTTATCCTTAGCTTTAACAACATATCGCTCATCTTCTTTGCCTATGAAAAGGAAACATTGTTAGCAAAATTGTCAAAAAGTTCTTGACCGATATACTTCAGATTTTTATGCAATATTGTAATAAACCTATGGAAGGACATAAGCTATATATTTTTTGAACTGCGATGTACAGCTTTTCTATCCGAAATGACTGCAAGAAAAAAATGTCGTGCTATGCTATGCCATGAAAATGTGCAGCTTCGTTTGCTTCCACACAGTCAGTTTTAACTACGGTAGCATAAGATTAAAGCGGTTAGACAAATTGTTTCTCCCCTATATATATTGGTTTTCCATGTATGTAAATTTAAATGAAAATTATACACACAAGAATGTCCTGTTTTCTTCCTGGCAGTTGCTTTTAACAGAAAACCTGTTTATTAATAAAGTTGTGTTTATGGCTTATCAGCTTAAATTAAGACTACTGATATGCAATCTGAATCATCCAAAACTTTGTAATGCTACCCATTCGCTGATCAAAACTACGCGAAATTATGTCATTGAAACTGCTGTCCTCATAGATCCAACTGCTGGAGAGGTCTCTCTCATATCCCAACCAATGTACCCATTCAGTTTAAGCAGATCATTGTGTCATTGGAATGATAAAGAAGTCTCGGTATCAGACATTCAGATACATTGGAACTGGTTTATGATCATTCACATGGTCAGTTGTATGTTACCCTTTCGCAAACTAGTTGTTCAGAAAACCAGTTTGTTCTCTTACCACAAAGTATACAAAAATGAAAAATATCCTGAAGCTTTGTAATTCTATTGTGTAAAAATTTTTTAAAGAACTTAAAGCAGTAAAATTCGAAAGATAAGCCAAAGGAGCCTTTTTAATTCCTATTCTATGTGATATTTTTATAATTTCGATTTCTGTACCTTCAAAGTGTGCGAAGTTGCAATAAGAGGCAGAAATTTGCATCCTGACACAATTCACACAGATATCACAGATTAGGGTGTACATGCGATCCACATACATATTTAGCAATTGAAAAGTATTACGGGCTTCACTAGTGCCCCACAAGACTTTCTCCTCAAGATCACCCCCCTGATTCTCCTATCATGTTGACACTGATTTGGGCAGTTATCTTGGGTACATTTTTTGGTATTGTGCCCACTTAATTTCAAAGGACCTGGAGCGATGTAACAGCGATGTCATGGCCAGTGACCTATTTCACATCTGGGACATTTCAGCACCTTGCTACATTGCTTTGACCCAGTGTTGTATGATATGAACTCAAAAAACCCATACCATAAGTTACTGTTGTGACAGTGATTTGTGTTTTACTTTCTTTGCCAGCATTGTACCACAGTTTATGACTAACTAACTAGAAAATAAGAATAAGCAGGAGTGTGGCACAGATATGGAGAGAAAAAAAAAAGCTCTGCACGTGACTCAGGCACTCTATGGCTGTCAGACCACGTATCTTCTTGGTAGACCCTTCGAGAACTATTAAACCGCTAATTTACATTATAATATTCATTACAGTTACGCCTTTAGTCACCTAATATCTACATTTATGTAGACTTCACTGGTAACCATGGCCTTCCTTGTCTCAATCGAGCCTCTCCTTGCACTGCCTGGCATAATGCCCTTCTTTACAGCATACCCAGTGTACCCTGTTGTCTGATTCGGTGCACGGTACCACATAAACTGGAAGGTTACACTGTGTGTACACAACTAGTGTTATCAGTTCATCCCTTGTGGCTGTTCAGGTATCACAACTTAATCCGCAGCAGACATAATGAAAAACAGGACAGCTGGAAGAGGACAATCCAAGAACAACAAATACCAAGGACCCCACGAGCGGTTATCAAATACTGTATTTACTCGAATCCAAGCCGCACCTGAAAAATGAGACTCGAAATCAAGAAAAAAAAATTTCCCGAATCTAAGCCGCACCTGAAATTTGAGACTTGAAGTTCAAGGGGAGAGAAAAGTTTTAGGCCGCACCTCCAAATCGAAACAAAGTTGGTCCATTGTAATATGAGGCACAATTTAGGTCGAATGAATGACGATACAGTTACAGTAGTTTGGTTCGAGTCGTAAGCTTAGCAGTTAAGCTTTACCAGGTAGCCATTGCTATGCGTCAGGTGCTCCGTCCGTATTTATACGGGTACCCTTCCTTTTTCACGTGCTTCGTCTGGTTTGAATTGATTGCTTATTTTTCTTTGATCTGATAAGTGCCGTTCTCTTTGTTATAGGTGTCTACGTCACTCTAAGCTGAAAATGCATTACTGTACTGTGTCTTGCATTGTTTGTCGCATTCTGATAATGTGTGTTTACGACTTGTCGCTGCTTGCGGCATGGCTTGCTTTTGTGCACGCTACTGCCGCTTACAATTAAAAAAACAAAAGAGAGGAATTGTCTCATTAGCGAAACAATAGCAAGAGACTGCTATTTGTTGTTACTTACACTGCTGCTTTCTTCGATAATCACCAAGGACCAAATAATAGACTGCGTATGATATAAGATGTTCTGTACGAGAGTTTAGCGAAAATTTTTCTCCGTTTGAAAATCTTTGCAGACGCCTCTTTAGTACATTACATTCTGCACAGAAATTAGTCATCTTAGATTTAAAAATGAAGTCAATTGCCGTCCCTCATTTCTGATTGTACCACTATTAGACATAAGAATAATACGAATATAAACACGACATGATATGTATATTCTTCCGCGTTTGCTGTTGTCTCACTCTATTTTCGTAGTTTATTAGGCAGACAGGATTTAAATGAGACAGCAGCAAACACGAAACAATACATGGCAAAATGTTTATATTCGTATTATTCTTATGGTGAAAAGAATACTGCATACATAAAAGTTCCTATTAGCAATCATCTCTTCTCACAGGTAGGAAAAAATTCAGAACATAGAGTTGGCAATATTGGCCAACATCCCAAACAGTCACACCTGTCTGATTTTCGTAGTACATTGAAATGCTGCTACATTCGAAGACGAACAGTACGGAATTTGTAATTACTTCGTTGGATAATGTATGAAAATGTAGTGGTCGAAACTCAGGGCGGAGAAAAAAGCTCATCTTAAACCTTTTTTTTTTATTTATTTACTGACGCAGAGGTTTTGGCGCCAGTATTTATCATTGTGCCTGCAAAGCATGCCTGTGTAGCGCTACATATATTCGACGGCAGAACTTAGTTGTGGCGGCACCTACCAACATTTTTCAGAACTTCCGCTTACTTTGCACTCGATTCTAAGCTGCAGGTGGTTTTTTGGATTACAAAAACTGGAAAAAAAGTGCGGCTTAGATTCGAGTAAATACGGTATACATGTTGCTACTTACTTGCATTGCCCTTTGCTGCTGCAGACATCAAACCACCATTGTAGTTTCCATCAGCACTTCTGACACCACTTGCAAAGCATGTGGGTATGCAATGGTGCAGGATAGTGGATCAGGGTGAATCAGAAGCCAGTCAAAGTTAGCAGAATCCCTTTTTTGATTTATTACAACCTCAAGCCCACGTCTTGCAAAACTGTGGAAGTTACACATTTGTGCTGTGCGAAGAACAGCTTATAACAGCGGTTTGTACAGCCCTGCCCACCTAGAGCATGATTCGGCGAATCACACAGCACCGCGTAGTGGAATTATCTGGAGTTCACACACACCAATTTTAAGCATCTAAAGCCTGGTTTAATATGTTATGAATGGAAGTGAAAATGGGTGAATGAGCATTTGCAGAAAATTCACTACCATTCACTTGTATATGGGTAGAATAGTTTATACTAGAGGGAATGGAAGGGAACACTAGGTAGTAAACATTGCATGTTATTAGTTTTAGTTTTTGGAGCTGATATTCAGCATACAAATTTATCTTGTTAGAGCCACAATGCGAAACTTTGCTATTCAGTGAGGATTATTTTGCATGGCGAGCACACTGTTCTTGACAGAATATGCAAAATGTCGCAGGGAAGGAAGAATTTAAGTGTCTCAATTCGTATGGAAGCGTGACATGAGTGGGGATTGTGCACTTTACACAGAACTGCATCTCTATCTCTCCTTAGCACTGGTGCAAAATTTTCCTTGTATGTCGGCTGCCGTTTTTCCCTGGCTTATCATTACCATTGAGAGGAAATTTATAAACAGAGCACTAATGACCGACGTCGAGCATCATCTCAAGAGGTGACACAGCTAGCGTTTCCACTATGCATGTAAGGTTCAATGGTCAAATCTTTTTTTTTTTTTTTTTTTTTTTTTTTTTTCCCCTAAAACAAAAATGGTCTAGTGGCAAAGCACGCGTTTCGTGATCCGGAAAGCAGGGAATCAGATCCCGTTCCGACCACAACATTCTTACTATGATTTTAACTGATCATTCACTTCTCATAGATGGTGGAGTGGCCACGAAAGACTTGTGGTTCGGATTCTACGTTAAACCGCAGGTCTCCATTTTCCGATTAGGTAACTGGGGAAGGTTAGGATGTAAATAGCTGGAGTGGCATCCAATTGAAAGGTCTGCAAGAGGCCTACTGGGTACACCAGACAGAATTTTCTTTTGCTCATGCTTGTTAGCCTGTTTGCTTTGTTCGAAACGTGGCTTAAACTATACAAACTTTTTTTTTTTTTAATAGTAACTTCATATCGACAGTTCAGTTCTTGCACATGTAATTCTGATAAAAGTGGCTGGCAGAGAAAATAAAATCATGGCAATGTTTGATGTCACAGATGACTTCCATCAATGAGGGCTTATTTGTTGAAATGAAATGTGTCTTGCAGTACTACATGTTATAATTCCTGTAGGCCATTCCTTATAATAATGTTTGAATGTTGTACTTTTGACTATCAAACAGTTCTGTTTCCAGAATGTAATTTTCACTCTGCAGTGTAGTGTGCGCTGACATGAAACTTCCTGGCAGATTAAAACTGTGTGCAGGACCAAGACTTGAACTCAGGACCCTTGCGTTTCACAGGCACACTCTGCTGCTGAGTGAAAATTTCATTCTGGAAACGTCCCCCAGGCTGTGGCAAAGCCATGTCTCCGCAATATCCTTTCTTCCTGGAGTGCTAGTTCTGCAAGTTTCGCAGGAGGGCTTCTGTTAGGTTTGGAAGGTAGGAGATGAGGTACTGGAAGGAGTAAAGCTGTGAGTACGGGGCGTGAGTTGTGCTCGGGTAGCTCAGATGGTAGAGCACTTGTTCGCGAAATGCAAAGGTCCCGAGTTCGAGTCTCAGTCCGGCACACAGTTTTAATCTGCCAGGAAGTTTCAGTTTTTTTTATTCCCTATAGTCATTACAAAAATGTGAAGTGTTTATTATTGAATGACAAAAACAAACATATTTCTTGCACCAGGCACATCGGACAAAGGAAAAATTGATGCAGTCAGGCACTTTGCAGTAATCACTAGTTTTATTTAGACAGTACTGGTACGGAGTCAGAAATGGTCCCAGCTGTTGCATACCAGACATACTTGATCAGATTCATAAAGCACAGCAAAGAAAATTCGTAATGCACAATTTAGTGGAGCTTAAGAAATACTGTTCCGCTGCAGTGCCTCAAGAATTTCGGGGTGAATTCTACACACACTCGTATGTAGTCGCCTTGGAAGTTACACGCCCAACACAAGGAGCAAACGCGACGTACTCCGTGACGGTGCTGCATCAGTCATTATTGAGAACAGTTGAAAGTTGTTAAAGTAAAGGAAAGACACTTACTTACTTACATCCGTGAGGTCTAGATGGTTGACTTGATAGAGCTTTCTCGGTTGTATTTGTTATAAAGTACGTAAGAGTATCTGTCGAACTGGTAATTGTTGGGCTTACAAAGATAAATCATTTATATGGTGTCTTGTTTGTGGAACTGAAAATATAGTGAGATTGGTTTAAAAGTATCCTGAGTGTATGGAGTTATTGTAAGAGTATAAGAAATTCCTCCAAAACAGCATCTTATCTTCGGAGAAGAAGTTGGGCAGACAATTGCAGCCGGCTATCCTGAAAGGAAGATCAGCGAAAAACATTACGCAAACTCAGTAGTAAGGTGGGAGTGAGTTTTCTGGCACACCAGCACCCCGCTGCTCCCTCTAGTCGCCGGAAACCACAAGACCGCTGATAAACCTGAAATGAGAGAGATGTATTGGAAATTATGTTGTCTGATAATTTTCTGAAAAATGCTTTCCACTGTTGAAAATATTCTTTATTGAGAGGTTGAATCACACCAGTAGTTCCAGGTGGAGTTCACTTTACATCTACAGATTTTTCGTCGTCCTCCTCAAAAACAGAGGTGTCGTTATGTCCAGATCATGAATCCAACAAAAGCAATGAATTAGTTTTCGCAGCTGGTAGGAAAACATATTGAACGAAATGTTCAAAATTATTCTTTCCCATTTTCCCAGATTTTGATATGTCAATTACAAGATTTTTGCAATTAAGCAGTCTATTTTTTACTTTTGGTCCTAATTTGCATTGCAGTTCTTGAAGACATGTATACAGCTGCGGAAACAGTAAACCAGTTGTACTTACCGATGGCATTATCATATATGAATGCATCATTGCATTCATTGATTGAGCAATCTACTCTCTCTTTTTCACCCCTTCAAGAAGAATATAAAAATTCCAATCCCAAAGAAAGCAGGTGTTGACAGATGTAAAAAGTACCGAACTATCAGTTTAATAAGTCACAGCTGCAAAATACTAATGCGAATTCTTTACAGACAAATGGAAAAACTGGTAGAAGCCGACCTCGGGGAAGATCAGTTTGGATTCCGTGGAAATATTGGAACACGTGAAGCAATACTGACACTAAGACTTATCTTAGAAAATAGATTAAGGAAAGGCAAACCTACGTTTCTGGTATTTGTAGACTTAGAGAAAGCTTTTGACAATGTTGACTGGAATACTCCCTTTCAAATTATGAAGGTGGCGAAAGGCTATTTACAATTTGTACAGAAACCAGACAGCTGTTACAAGAATAGAGGGGCATGAAAGGGAAGCAGTGGTTGGGAAGGAAGTGAGACAGGGTTGTAGCCTCTCCCCGATGTTATTCAATCTGTATTTTGAGCAAGCAGTAAAGGAAACAAAAGAAAAATTCGGAGTAGGTATTAAAATCCATGGAGAAGAAATAAAAACTCTGAGGTTCACCAGTGACATTGTAATTCTGTCAGAGACAGCAAAGGACTTGGAAGAGTAGTCGAACGGAATGGACAGTGTCTTGAAAGGAGGACATAAGATGAACATCAACAAAAGCAAAACGAGGATAATGGAATGTAGTCAAATTAAATTGGGTGATGCTGCGGTAATTAGATTAGGAAATGAGACACTTAAAGTAGTAAAGGAGTTTTGCTATTTGGGGAGCAAAATAACTGATGATGGTCAAAGTAGAGAGGATATAAAATGTAGACTGGGAATGGCAAGGAAAGCGTTTCTGAAGAAGAGAAATTTGTTAACATCGAGTACAGATTTAAGTGTCAGGAAGTCGTTTCTGAAAGAATTTGTATGGAGTGTAGCCATGTATGGAAGTGAAACGTGGACGATAAATAGTTTGGACAAGAAGAGAATAGGAGCTTTAGAAATGTGGTGCTACAGAAGATTGCTGTAGATTAGATGGGTAGATCACATAGCTAATGAGGAGGTATTGAATAGAATTGGGGAGAAGAGGAGTTTGTGGCACAACTTGACAAGAAGAAGGGATTGGTTGGTAGGACATGTTCTGAGGCATCAGGGGATCACCAATTTAGTATTGGAGGGCAGTTTGGAGGGTAAAAATCGTAGAGGGAGACCAAGACATGAATACACTAAGCAGATTCAGAAGGATGTAGGTTGCAGTAGGTACTGGGAGATGAAGAAGCTTGCACAGGATAGAGTAGCATGGAGAGCTGCACCATACCAGTCTCAGGACTGAAGACCACAACAGCAACATGATAAACTGCAGTATGCACGCAGTTCTTCCACGAAACCTGACTGAACAGTGTTATAAACACTGGTTGTAGGGATAACAGAAAGTTTCGTCTTTACGTCAGCAATGAATTTCTCTGTAGCATTGTCTATCACCAGCAGCTGCTCTACACATTTACGTGATGTAAACTTGATAATTTTGCGACTTCCTATTCTGTACGATTTCTTGAACCTGCGTAGCCAGGCTGACCTACCCTGCAAATTAGCAATGTTCATGTCAGATGCAGTTTGAAGGGCCCAGTCTCGTAGATCTGCATCAGGGAAGGTGCATAGCCTCTTACTAGCAGTTCTAAATCTTTCAAACAGTTTTTCATTCATATGGTTTCAGGTTTCCGTTTGGCGCATATTTCTTAAGTCGTGTAATTGATTCTTCCATTTATATAGTTCACACTCCGATTTTACGAAATGAAAACGCCTTTCACATTGCATAACTTAGTGTTTTTTCTCTCCTTCATTTAACCAATATTTCACTTCCTTCCCTTTCTCACAGAAAGCTGTTGCAAAAAAAAAGAGGCTTCGAAGGTATTCTTCTTCAGAACTGTTACTGGCACAACTGATGTTTCCCAAACCACAATTCATGGAATTGTCACAATTACTTCGAGTTTATGTATCTACAGTTTAAAACAAAATGTCAGTATCATTCAAATGAATGTCCGGGAAATCAACTAACAAATGATGCATTTGTACGTACTCAGTAGAAGTAGGTGATTTTGGCTGGAAATCATGTTCTTCATATTTATTCATTGCTAAATTGAGAACGTTAATTGGATTCGACATTACTGTGAAACTGGAAGGAAAAAAAAGGTACTATTAGCAGGCATTCCGTATGAAAGCACAATAAATATTAATTCAGCTTTATCTGTATTGTCAATACTTACCAATACTGGAAAAAGGAACTGATAGTTTGTAATAGATTTTACTGGGGTGGCTAATTCGAGAGAATAGTAAGTTTGTACTGCAGTGTGAGAGAAACTTTCAGTGAACGGTAACCTGAAACGTCCTCTACAAATCATGATCTGATTGTGTCGTGTTTCCTGTGTGTCGCCGTCCTCAGGTGTGTGCGCATTGAGCCCGTGCGCCTAGTTGCTCATTCGCAGTTTCTACAGCGCCAGTAGGGGTGTCAATTTCTACTGTCGCCTGGCATGCTAAGAATTTGGCAAATTTCAGTTTTTTTTTTTTTTTTTAAAAAAAAAAAGACTTGCAGTGATTCTTAGCAGCTAAAATTTTTGACAGTGCATTTCTTTTGGTGTCTTCTTCCTGTGTAAAAATATTTCAGGATAGGTTTCAACATGTCTTCTTTCTCTTGTCATTGCACCTGAGGCATGACATGTCCTGAAGTCATACACTATCACATCCAGCAGCTGAGTGGCATTGGTAATGATGCAGTAGGCAGTCCATGCTCACTGCGTGCAGGATGATGAGTCCCATACAGCCATGGCAAGTGAAAGTGTGTTCGTACAGGAAGCAAACCCCACACCAGCGGCTGGATGGTGCAGACTGTTGGTGGTGAGCACACAAGTGACTTGGTGGCTATAAGGGCATCACGTTGAACCCTGGCCCGTCAAGTGGTGGCTGTGCCTCCTTGGCAGGCAGTCATGTAAGGATGACTGCATGACAACTTTTATCACTCGCTGCTGGACACGTCTAGCCTGGCCAGATAGCCGGTATTTATTCATGCCTAGATGGGTTTGTTTTGATGCCGTGGAAGCAAAAGTCACATTTACCACATGCTGAAGTGTTCTTGGTTTTGGTAATCATCTGGGTGCTGACAGGCAGGCATACAGCAATTCCTGGTTAATGCCATGGCGCAGTGCTGGGTCAACATATTGCCGTAAATGGCCCATTTCATAACATTGAGCCCATCTGCCTAGGGCATATTAGTACATTCATAAGAAATCTATACTACAAATTTGTCATTTTGTCAAAAGAAGACATTCAAGTTGTATACATTACTACCATTTTTGGTATTCCGTGTATATTACCATATAGTTAAAAAAAACCAGGTCTACATGGTCTCTGCAATAGGTAATCTGCAGTTGTGTCATACCGATCAATAACATCTTAATACCCACAAGATGTTTTGTATCTCCTTCTAATCTGCTAGATGTACTACGTACCAATTGCTGCTTTGCAAGAGACAAGAAAATTTAGGTTTTGCATTAAATATTCAGTGTGTGGCATATGATCATTATGAGTTATTTAATATTTTCGTTTTGGTACACTGCATTCCATAGGGAGGAAGTTCTATCAGTTTGGGGACTGAGGCTACAGAGATTTAAAATAAGTTTGGTTTCAGTTGAAATAGCTTAGGATGTATATCAGGCAAATGCGGGAAACGTGATGACAACATGTATTCACAAAGAATTGTGTAGCAGTAGAAGAGAATCCAGTTTTGTAGCACAGTAGAAAATGTGTGTTCATTTAGTCGTATGAAGAAGGTAATGGGGTGAAGACTTAGTAATTGCAACATAATTACAGATTTGGACATTCTAAAAACAACTGTGTAACTCACTGACACTTCTCTGACTGTGTTAAAAGATTTTCCAACAAGCATGGTAGTTTGGACATGAAATTACTTTCATTTGATATAAAAATGGCAACTTTAAAAACTGTGTAATTTCACCTGCTCCACAGTTTGAAAGAATATTGAGAAATAGAAATGATTTTCATTCCGTTGCGTCAAAAATTAACTCACATTGGCATTTTTTTTATTTTTTATTAGCAGAAATTATAAAATAAGAGACTTGTGAGGAATTATCATTTCCATTCTACCATAAATAAAAACACTTTGGTTAGCTTCTCTGCACCTTCTATATCTTTTGAAATCTTTGTGTAGTCTGTGTTTGAAATAATGAGTGTTATCTTCTTTATTTATTTTTTTGTGAATGTGTGTGTTTTTAAAGGTTGCTTGGAAACCTGATGGGAAACAACTACTGACAGCATCTGGAGACAAGACATGCAAACTGTGGGATATAGAAACCAGAACTGTTATCTCTGAGTTTGTAATGGGCACCCAAGTTGAAGATCAACAGGTAAACTGTTTTGAAAAAAGTCAATAGCAATAAAATCACATTAATTGCACAGGGAGAGACAACTTCTAGTTTTATACAAAATTTTCTATTTGTTTTTTCTTCTTTTTTATTTAAGGTTACAAAGTCAGAAACAACATCGTTCAAGCCAATGGTACAGTAACATATGTCAACACTTGTGTGGAACACTCTTAAAAAAGTAAATTATGCAATATTCTGACTTTGCCTCAATTACTTATTTAAAAACAGCTTCAAAAGAAATGAAGTAGGATGCAGATTATTAAATTTTTGGTTCAGATTGTGAAATCTATGAAGTACACTCTGTCTTTAACGAACTATCGATTTTATTGATATTTTTAGCACTTCATTCTTAGTATTAACAAAACCGAACAGTCTTTTTTATAAACTGGATTCAACATGGTTACATTGTTGCTACTAAGAGGACTCTTGGGATGAGCACGATTTATGTGACTAAGGTTAGTAATACTGGGTGTCCAAAAAGAATGACCCGATTTTAACTTGTAATAATATTGAGACAAATGTCACTAGGTAACTGAAACAGCACTAGATGTAATTGGCATGGTCTAGAGTTTCAGAAAAAATCCGCTGGATGTCGCTAAGAGTGCTGACCTGGAGCGTGGACATGGAAGATGACAGTTATGTCACAGTTGATATACAGTGATGAGTCAACTTTCCATATTAGCGGTAAGGTTCACCATCATAATGTGCGTATATGGGGGCTTGAAAATCCTCATGAAACAATTGAACACGAATGTGATTCATCAAAAGTGAGTGTTTTTGTGCTGTTTCGCAAAGCAAGGTTTATGGACCCTACTTTTTTGAGGCAGAAACTGTAACAGGACAATCATATCTTGCAATGCTATGAAACTGATTATTCCCAGAACTTTACTCTGACAATTTCATCTGTCAGTAAGATGGAGCACCACTGCACTGGCACAACAACGTGCGCAGTTTCCTTAATGCCATTATGCCTCAATGTTGGATAGGGCGTACAGTACCGCGAGACCAGGTTTTACACTCTTGGCCTCCTAGGTCCCCTGACTTAACACCATGTGATTTCATCCTGTGGGGATACGTTAAATAATGTGTTTACGTTCCTCCCTTACCTCATGACATTGATAAACTAAAAACCAGAATATCAGGTGCTGTAGCTTCAGTGGCAGAAGACATTGTACGCTCAGTTTGGGATGAATTCGGCTATCTGCTAGATGTCGTCCGTACAGCCAGTGGAGGACATATTGAACATTTATGATGGATTTTTATAAAGTTCTGTCTTTTCTGAGTAATTTAGTATGCAATTTGTTGGTGCTAAGCCCTTCTTCCTAATAAACAATTCTATTTAAAATCAGGTTATTCTTTTTGGGACACCCTGTACATTTGTACCTATCAGTTCCCGTGCATGAATTAGTAATAATTTTTTCAAACATTAACCTCACATACAGTATATTCATATAAATAATGAAAAACTATATACATTTATAAACGGGCAGTAATAAAAGGCAATTGCTGTGTTAATGGTACAAAGTGTTCATGTTACAGAGTGCTCTCAATCACCTGCTGTAAGGTGGGTTCTAGATTACTGATTACATCTCCTAAGACAGTGATATCCCCACTCACAAAGCTGTAAATGTCCAATATAAGTCTGTCAACATTAACATGAAATATTGCACTTTCCTTGGATTTGTGCAATAGTATTGAGCCAATGTGGCCTTTATTGCAAGACTTCCTTTCTTTCTATTATTGAAGCCTTCTTGATAATAAATTAAGGATTTATAAACATCGGTCCTCAGAAGGATTCAATCATTTTTTTAAAGCCAAAGGTCGCCTTATATGATACGAAATGGTTGTTTGTATTACTTTGCTCTTGTTTATTTTTTGGAGACCTCACTCTTTTGACTGGTTCACGGTGGCCCATCACAAATAACACTCTTGCGCCAATATCTTCATCTCAGAGTAGCACTTCTCTCCTATATCTACAGTTATTTGGTGTATTCCAATATCTGTCTTCACTACAGTTTTATCATCTGCATCTCCCTGTATTACTGTGGAAGTTATTCCTTGATGTTTTAACATGTCCCGCCATCCTCTCTTCTTCTTCTTCTTCTTCTTCTTGTCAGTGTTTTCCATATTTTCCTTTCTTCACCGATTCTTTGAAGAACCACCTCATTCCATATCGTACGGGTCCACCTAATTTTCAACATCCTTCTGTAGCACCATATCCCAAATGCTTATATTTTCTTGTTTTCTCACCGCTCATGACTCACTTCCATACAGTGATGTGCTCCAAGCATGCATACTCAGAAATTTCCTCCTCAGACAAGGCCAATTTTCAATACTAACAGAACTTTCTTGGGCAAGAATGCCTTCTTTGGCTGTGCTAAGCTGGTTTTAATGTACTCCTAGATTCATCTGTCATGTGATATTTTGCTTCCAAGGTAGCAGAACTTCTTAACTTCATCTATTTTGTGTTAATAAATTTTGATTATTTTATAAGGTAGACTGAGTGTTGTCCTCAAACACATGGCCCACTAAAACTGTGTATTATTATTAATGCTTCATGCATCAAAAGCTTCACTGTAACAAAAAAAAGACAGATTGAAGTATCATGAATAGTAGTTAGAAACCGATGTGTTGCTTTTCATTGGCTGTTTATTTTGCACTGTCAATTTAATACAATTTAAAAAGAAAATTCTTAGTTGGTATAAAAGGCTCCACTTCAAAATTTTTCACTTTAGCATCTAAATAGGTTGTTTGATAAAGTTTATAAAAATATCTTGCTAATGTTACAAGAGCTGAACTGGATGTGTTAATCTTAACGTTTTTCCCCCTCTGAGAATATCTCCTTTTTTGCTATGTTTAGTAGTGCTTGTAAGTATGTATGTATCTTAGTATGTTATAATTTCAGTGAAAAATAACTTCAAGCTGTTAAGTTATTCCTGAAACTAGAGGGATAAAATGTATCCACAATTTTCATGTAAATAATATTATGGAAAGAACAGATTGCTACTCACCATATAGAGGAGATGATGATTTGCAGGCAGACACAACAAAAGACTACTACACATGTGAGCTTTCAGCCAAAAGCTCTTATTCTAATGTAGAGCAAGCACACCGTATGCTCACATGACCACCAATTCCATCAGCTTGGGCTGGAATGCACTTACCATGTGGGATGCAAGCAGCAATCTGGAGGATGCAGGCTAGGGGAAGGAGAAGATATTAGTTTACAGATGGGGAGGGGATTGTGTGTGGGGACTAGAATGCCAATAGGTGCAACATCAGAAGGTCATGGGTCAGGAAGATAGAGAAAAAAGGAACAAGAAAGGAGAGGACTGGGGAAAGATGGATGGTTGCATTGGCAGAGGGTGGGAGACGAGAATGGGGAAGAGATGACAGGGCAGAGAGGTTGGAAACTGTTGGGTGGAGGGTATGGGAACAGTATGTTGCTGTAGGTTGAGGCCAGGATAATTATGGGATTGGAGAATATGTTGTAAGAAAAACTCTAATCTTTACCATTCAGAAAAGCTGGGTAGGGAGGCAGCCATTGTAATAAAGTGTGTTATGTTCAGCTGTATTGTTGTGCCATAGGGTCGTCTGCTTTGTTCTTGGCCACAGTTTGGCAGTGACCGTTCATCATTGTGGACAGCTGGTTTGTAGTCACACCAGTATAACAAGCTGTGCAGTGATTGCATCAGAGATGGTAAATGATATGGCTGGTTTCACAGGTGGTGTGGATACTGATGGGGTAGGATAAACCTGTGACAGGACTGGAATAGAAAGTGCTGGGTGAATGGACTGGGCAGGTCTTGCACGTGGCACTTTCACAGGGATATGATCCTTGTGGCGTGGGCCACGCCACCTGTGGGAGCAACCATGTCATTTACTGGCTCTGCAGCTTTTTATATGGTATGAGTCCCAACCAGCTGCCCACCAGTATGAATGGCCACCACCGAACTGTGGCGAAGATAAAAGCGGACCACCTAATGCCACAACAGGTAGCGGCACATAACGTGCTTCATTTCAATGGCTGCGTTACTACCTGAGCCATCTGAATCATCCTGTCCACCACCAGATTTTCTGAAATGTGGAGATTGGAGTTATCTCTACAATACATTCTCCACTCCCATAATTATCCTGGCCTGGCCCTATGGTAGCATGTTGCCCCACACTCTCCATCCATCAGTTTGCACCACCTCTGTCCTGTCATCTTCTCCCTATTCTCATCTTCCACCCTCTTTGTTTGCTGCCCTCTGCCAATGCACTCATTTTTACCTACTCCTCTCATTTTTCACTCCTTTTCTTCCCCACAACCGTCTGACACTGCGCCTGTTGGCATTGCAGTCCCTATACACTCTACCAGAAAGTGCTTGTCTCCCCCCCCCCCCCCCCCACCCATACACTACTATCCCTTCCCCTTCCCCACTCCCTCCAGATTGCTGCTTGCATACCATGTGACAGCTGCAATCCGGCCTGAGCTGCCAGAATTGGCAGTCGTGTGCATGGGGTGTGCTTGCTTGCTTGTGTGTGTGTGTGTGTGTGTGTGTGTGTGTGTGTGTGTGTGTTTGCTGATGAAGGCTGTGGAGCGAAAGCCTTATGTAAATGTATTTCAACTGCACCTGTCTGCAACTTAATGTACCTTCTTCACGGTGTGTAGCAGTGTACCTTTTCCTGCATTGTTGGTATTCCCATCTGGAGTTTCCATTGTTTGTTTTTTGCTAAACGGCTTTCTTCCATCCTACAATCCTGTGATGTTTTCCTTTGTTACTCTTCTCTCTGGCATGGCTCCTCTGTGTCCCTTCTTTCCTGTGTTTATTCACCACCTTCCAAACTGAATCTGCTTCCAAGTTTCACTGTATCAACAATCGTCCGCATATAACACAGGCTTCATGACTGCGCAGATTGTTGATGCAGCACCTGATGCCCCATATTCTTTCCTCTGGTAGTTATAATTGTGTATTTTAATGTGGTTTCACACACTCTTGCGTATTTTTACATGTCTGTGCATATTCGTACATATCTGTGCATATTTTTATGTACCACTTATTTTTGCATATTTTTATGTACCTGTGTGAGTTTTTTATGCATATTTTCTGTTATCCAACTCCTTTTCTGTTACCAGTCTCCTCTCAAAACGATCAACACCTATTTTGCCCATTTCTGCATCATTCCTGTTTCCTTTATACTATTCCTGCCACAATAGACTCTGCTCCATCTTTCTGCACCAGTTCAGAAAAGTCTCTCTTTCCCTGGCTAAAGCCCAGTCCCACGTCCTGTTTCCCAAATGCTACCTAAACCATGGAATCCCCCAAATGGCTTAACCATAAAGATTACTTTTTTTGGATTGTGCCCCTCCTTTCACAATGACTTTCACCTTTTCGGATTCAGCTAATCCCTGGCCCTCACAAAACTGGTACTATAGAAACACATGTCCTTGGCACAGGCATCCTAGAACCACCTCCCCCCTCTCTTCAAGATACTACCACTGTGTAATCCCTACTCCATTCATTACATCTCTTAAATTGAATCCCTTGCTCTCCAGCACCTGGAGGAGGATTCCAAACACCACTTCCATGAATGGTGACACCCTAATGCCACCTCTGGGCACCACTACACAACTCCTATCCTACCCACAAAGTTCCTCCTCGTCCATCATAGCACGTAGACCCTGTCTAGCTGATCTTTTCAACTTGCCACATCCCCCAAAATTCCCTACCAGCTCTCCACTAAATCCAGAGCCAAAGCGGTTCTGTAACACTGTTGTTAACCTTTCCACCAAAACCTTCAGCTCCACAGAAGTTCGTCCTACCCAAAGGCCTCACCTATAGCCCTACCCCCAGATTTATCCATGCTGAATGTGTGTGTGTGTGTGTGTGTGTGTGTGTGTGTGTGTGTGTGTGTTTCTACATTAGAATAGGAATTTGCATGTATAGCTGTCAATATCTTGTGCCCACTTGTGACTCAACACCTCCTCAATACGGTGAGCTGCAGTCTATTCTTTTCCTAATGTTGTCATTATTCCTTTTCTGGTTTTTCCGTTGTTTAACAAAAATTAGAAATATTTTACACATAAAAAACTTTTTTCAATGCAACCTATAATTTCTATGAGTTGCGCTGTATTTACCTGTTCTTTGTCTCAAACTGTTTCGTGCAAGGAAAGAAATTGTTAAATATTAGTGCAAGAAATCTGTCCATTAAAAATAATCAAATGACCCTATATATAGCAAATGCACACTAGCAAAGCAAATAAATATGTGTAGCAAATTCATAGTGAATATTGTAGGTTTCTAGTGCATTGTAGTAAAATCAAGCATTTGTGCAAGTAATAAATATTTGTTGTTGATTATGGAAAAACAAATACATTGAATTTTACCAGGTGACTTACTGATATAACTAAGATTCTTGTTTCAGGTATCTTGTTTGTGGCAAGGACAGTACCTTCTGACCGTTTCCCTTAGTGGATTCATTACTTATTTGGATGTCAACAACCCTGAGAAGCCCATAAGAGTGATAAAGGTAGCTTTTAAAAATTTTGTATTACAGTAATTCCTGTAGATAATGTTTTTTTACTGCTATTGCTTCTTGCGAAAGCTGTGTCCTGGTTCATTATTGCCTCATGTTTGATCTGCACTAAGAAAGTTTTTGTTTGCTGTACAACAAATACTTTAGAACACATTTTTAATTGTCTATATCTTTGCATTGATTTTGATAAGCTGTGACCACTTTCTTCAGCTATCAGTGTATGTCCATCATTTCAACCTTCATTGCAAGTATTGTTTTTTCTTTTTTTCTTTTTTTTCTACATCTTTTTAAGTTTTGGTTCATCATAAAACCATGGTCTTCTTGAATTTTCTTCCTGGATGGAATTCCTGACATGTTTGTAATTTTATTTTGTCTCCATCCTTTATCAATCCTTTGTTACTAAATTATTACCTAAAAATTGATGTGAACACTACAAGGCACTATTAGGCATGGGTATTTGTTGGAGGTGATATGTCATTGCCTTTCTCAAACCTGTGAATTGAATTACCCATCCAGATTAATGAGACCTAAAGCCTAACATGGAAAAGTGTGAGGTCACCAACATGAGTGCTAAAAGGAATTCGTTAAACTTCGGTTACACAATAAGTCAGTCTAATCTAAAAGCCGTAAATTCAACTAAATACCTAGGTATTACAATTACGAACAACTTAAATTCGAAGGAACACAGAAAATATTGTGGGGAAGGCTAACCAAAGACTGCATTTAATTGGCAGGACACTTAGAAAATGTAACAGGCCTACTAAGGAGACTGCCTGCACTATGCTTGTCCGTCCTCTTTTTAGAATACTGCTGCACGGTGTGGGATCCTTACCAGATAGGACTGACAGAGTACATCGAAAAAGTTCAAAATATGTGAGAGAGTATCACAGAAATGATACAGGATTTGGCCTGGAAAGCATTAAAAGAAAGGCATGTTTTGTTGCGACGGAATCTTCTCACGAAATTCCAATCACCAACCTTCTCCTCCGAATGCGAAAATATTTTGTTGATACAGGCCTACATAGGGAGGAACAATCACCATGATAAAATAAGGGAAATCAGAGCTCGTATGGAAAGATATAGGTGTTCATTCTTTCCACGTGCTATACGAGATTGCAAACAGAGCATTGACAACTTTGAAATAAACAATAAATCTTAAAAAAATGTAGGAACAACTGGGAATCAAACTTTGAACTTTCCTCTTTTTATTATTATTATTATTATTATTATTATTATTATTATTATTATAAATAAAATAGAAAGAAACATTCCACATGGGAAAAATATATTAAAACAGAGATTCCATGACTTACCAAACGGGAAAGCGCTGGTAGATAGGCACAATAAAAAACACACAAACACACACACAAAATTTCGGCTTTCGCAACCCCCGGTTGCTTCGTCAGGAAAGAGGGAAAGATGAAAGGATGTGGGTTTTAAGGGAGCGGAAAGACTTACCTTAGGGGGGAAAAAAGGATAGGTATACACTCGCACTCGTGTGTGTGTGTGTGTGTGTGTGTGTGTGTGTGTGTGTGTGTGTGTGTGTGTGTGTGTGTGTGTGTGTGTGTTTTATTGTGCCTATCTACCAGCGCTTTCCCGTTTGGTAAGTCATGGAATCTCTGTTTTAATATAATTTATTATTATTATTATTATTATTATTATTATTATTATTACTAGATTTTGAGGTTTAATTCTTGAATTTGTCATTAGTTGCTGGTCAGCATTTTTAAATGTTAAAACACAGTTTGCTTTAGGAAAATACTGATTACATCTTATCGCATGCTTCTATAATTTTAGGGACACAATAAGCCTATTACAGTTCTTGCTTTGAGTCCAGACAAGAAGACTGTTTACACTGGTTCACATGATGGTTTTATTACTAGCTGGGATTCTAAAACAGGTAAAAAATTCCTACTTATTATACATAGATTAAAGTTTGAGACTGATGTGTTATTGATCATAATAAAAAAAAACACCTTGAAATGTGTCTCAAGTAAATGTGTGTTGTTAGGTCTCTACGTGTTGAAGTGCTCTGCCATATTTAACTATTATTTTATATACTGAGTCATCTTGAAACAGAGAAATTGTGGCAATCTTACACTGATGAGCCAAAACATTGTGACCACCTACTTAATAACTTGTTTCTCTATCTTCAGAACTAAATACATCACTGGTTCTGCGTATCAGGAGCCCAACACTTTGTTAGTAGGTTTATGGAGCTTTGTGACATTATCTATGACTCAAAAGTAAAGACAGTAATATCTATGAGTGAACTATGTCATTGGTGAAAGCCAACAGGTTGTATCCCATTCTTCGGTTGCCCCATAACCTGCTTAATACCATGTTTGTGCGTCTTTGGAATGAAATAAATCACTGATTCTGGGTATCAGGGATCCCACAGTTTGTTGGGAGGTATGTGGATGTCTACGCACAGGTTGTGCAATTTGTGTAAATATCGGGCTGCTGATTTGTGTACATGGTGATGGTGCCCAGTAGTGACCCAGATGGGTTCCATAGGATTTACATCAGCTGACTTTGGCTGCCAAGACATCATTGTGAGTTCATATAATGCTACTCCAACCACTGTAGCAGGATTCTGGCTCAGAGACACGACAGTTATATTGCTGACAGAGGACATTGCCGTCAGGGAAGACATTAAGCATGTAGGGGGACACAGATTCAGCATGTCTTTGATTACTACCACAGGTCTCATGCAAGTACAGGAGAATGTCTCCCATAGCATAATAGTGCTCCCACCAACCTTTGTCTGTGGTTCACTGCAAGTTTTGAGCTACTGTTGCCTGGATGGCAGTGTTTATGGAGATGACCATCAACCTAGTGTAGCAAAAATGTGATTTACCTTAATCCTGATGCTCCCTTGCCTACAGCAGTCATAATTGACAATGTCGTTAGGTCAGCAGTGGACACACAGGGTGGCCTGCTGTGGAGGTCCATGTTCAACAACGTACGATGAACAGTGTGCTCCGAAACACTTCTGCTTGCACCAGCATTGTGCTCTTTCAGCAGAGATGCCACAGACCACAATCTGTTGCACTTTCAGAGCAGCCAAGCCTATGAACCCCAAGTTCTGTGAAAAGTCATGGATATCCAACCATTTAACGCCTAGTGGTAGTTTCACTGTTCTCTGACCCCTTTCTGTAGATGTTCACAACAGTAGCTCATGAATATCAGACCAGTTTTGCTTTTCGAAATTCTTGTTCACAGACTCTATGTAACGACACTCTGCCCTTTGCTAAAGTCACTTACATTAATGGATTTCTCCATTTGCAGTCCATATCTTCGCTAGGGTGATGCCCCACCCGTGCTTGTCCACTCACATACTTATGTTACCACATCATGTGCCCACAATGCCACCAGATGGCATTGTTTGTCGTGCCGGAAAGTGGTCTTGATGTTCTGTTTCATCAGTGTATATATAGTATATAGGAGTGATGCTGTCACTAGTGGGGAGAAATTTACTAAATGTACAAAATATGCCTTACAATTGGATTGTAATTTCACTAGTGCAGTTAGAGAGCAGAAAAGAATGAAAACCAAGATGAGACACTGAGACTACAATTATGCAAAAAACAATTAACAAAAAGGTGATAATATTATTTGTATCAGGCTGTGCAGTTTTCCCCCAAATATAAGAGGTATGAAGCAGCTGATAGGTATGTAGAAAGGACAATGAGTTGCTTAACTTAAGGTAAAGGGCTGTGCAGTAGAGGTGACATACCTATGCAGAGAGATGTTGAAGGGGGGAAATCAGGAAAGTGTTGCTCCTAGAGTTCAATAATTAAAAGAGGATAATTACAATGGGCAAGTAGGAGGAGAGTAGAAAAATCCCCTCTTCCCCCTCTCTCCCCTCTCTACATCACGTATTCTCTGATAGCCAATGAGCATTCAGTAGTGTTCTCAGCGCTCTGCTGTGAACATCGTACTCAATGCAAATATTAAACATGATCGTAGTGAGTAATGCAGTGAATTTTTTTTCAATTTGTTGTCGCAGCTGATGCTGGTGGAAAGTAAAAAGTCTAACAAGCAAGTGAGAAACATAGTTTACGGTATACAGAAAACATGTATGCGCTTACTGCAACCATCACATGGAACCAGCAACAATGCAATCCCCATCTGTGTCTTGAGCTACGTGAACTGCCATAGTTCATGGATCGGATTATACATTCTAATACTTTCGTTTCAGATGCTTTAAGAGTAAAAAATGGTTAAAGATTTCTTGTCTTTCAGAAATACTAACTTTCTGTATTCTAGCCACACACATTACCATAGTTTGCTCATTAATGCCCCTCCCCATCCAAAGCATTCTAAACAAAAAGGAATAAACTGCATATTTTTACTTAAAACTGAGCAAGGTGGTGCAGTGATGAGCACATTGGACTCACATTGGGGAGGATGATGGTTTAACTCCTCATCCAGCCTTCCTGATTTAGGTTTTCCATGATTCCCTAAAGTACTTCAGGCAAATGCCAGGTGTGGCCAATTTCCTTCCCCGATCCGAGCTTGGGCCCTGTCTCTAATGACCTCGGTGTCAGCAGGATGTTAAACACTAATCTCTATCTCCTCCTCCTCCTCTTTCACTTAAAACTTTAAACTCAATACAAAGTGAAATTACAAACTGTGTGGGGCTCAAAAATCTGTGACTGCACAGATCCACATTTAAAATTATGTCCATCATACAGATGCAAGAATTCTCCCTCACCCTAACCAAGATTATTCATTTCATTATACGTCAAAAAAATCTTATTGATGTCGATTCAAGAGCTGTTTACTGCAAAATAACCTACATACTTTCTTTCATAAATTGCTGTTTATCTGATTTCAGAGCTCAGTAAGTGAAATATGAGCAACATCTCATTGAAATACTTGATACCATTTTCTTAATACAGTATAACCCCGCTTTTATGTTCCCGGAATTAATCTTTTCCCACCATGTAAGACATTTTATACTGTTCCTGTCAAATTTCCTATGTTTACAGTGTTAATTTGCACACGATTTTGGGTCAACATATTTATAATTTTCCTGCAATGTATGCATTACAAAAAAGTTTTCATGGAGAGAAAAAAATGATGCAGGCATGATGTTGGCCACCCAGTGGTGTTTATAAATAGTACATGGTTAAGTTTCTCTACACCAGTGGTTACGTTTCTCTACACCAGAGTGGTTATACTCAGTGGATTTGAACTGGTAAACACGTACAGTTGGAACAATTCGCGCCGTATCTCATGCCACTGCCAAGCTCTACTTGGCATTGTGGCTGATGGAAGTAACTAGGTTCATTCGAATAAATATATTATGACCGATCACAACAACGCATTTTTGTGATTGTTGTGATCATCATGTTACCTTTGTCGAACCATATTTGGTGTGTTTCGGCATTTGGCCACTTGTAATGTTAGTTGACACCACATTCATTTTTGTGGTTGCTCAAATACTTTTACTTTTTAGTATAAACACAGCACTGGTTATGTGATTTTTTCATGATGAGCAAAACGTGTTTCGAGAATTTATTCTCATTGTCAAGTGCAGTATTTACTTATATAATTTTTTCTTCTTTTTTCTTCGATGTTACACAAACAATGTGAGGGATAATTTGCCTGTGTGTGTAGTTTTATAAATAACTGAGGAGGTACAGTACCTGATAACTTCAGAAAGATGACTGCAGGAGAGACACAGAGCAGCACAAAATACGTATCAACATATTTACACTTGACAACGAGAAAAAATTGTCGAAACATGCCATTCTAAGCATGACAAAAATACATAACTAGTGCAGTATTTCGGTGTTTGAATAACGAATGACAGCTGCAGGCTTTTGAAAACAGATTATGACATATGAAATTGAGTCAAATGTTCCTATTTCCCAGACAGTTATCAGTTCGTCACATCATCAATTTTTGTTAGATAATAAACAAGTCTGTGACAAGTCTTTTGATGCCTGTTATGTACATATATCACACACAAAGTGTGAAAATGCAAGAGGCTATCCTATACATAACTTTTACAGCTTAAAACATTATTATTTCTCTCATTTTACATTTTCCCGAGGGGTGTTTTTTTTTTTTTAAGCCCCTTGAAAAGTGTAAAACCAGGTTTCACTGTAGTTACATTATATGGCCTTCATTTCATTTAAAATATTTGACAAGTTTTCTCCTACTGGAAAACAGGTTCTTACATTACGTCAGTAAAGAAGACAAATCATCTTCAGTCACTGTTAATTTTATTTCAAGACATGGTACATTTTGAGTCCTCTGTGCAAGAACACTGACAACAGTGGACAAAATTAAGTCACACATTTATTTTTGCTTGACTCAGCACGATTCCACTATATGTCACTAACAGGAAATATTGCAACACTCAGTAACTCATGTGCAGAATTAATGTAGCTTCACAGTACAAGTTCTCATTGTGTTACATCTCTTGTGTTTTGAGAGAGGCTACCCATTTCACATGTGATTTCACATCACATAAAAAGAAGGGGAGGGGAGGGGGCAGGATTAAAGTAGATTGCTGTTTTATATGTAGTTTTGTTTTCAATTAAATAGGAAGTGAAGGAATTATAAATATTTAGGATGCTTAGATTTACTGCTGTGTTTACCATTTAATTTATTTGTTCACAACACTTCCTTTCATACCTTATTGTCAAGAACCATTTCTGAGGTGACACTTTTCCTTCTAAAGCTCATGTAAAGAAATGGGTGCTTGCATAGATTTCAGCTGGTGCAGAAGCAAGGGGTTGAAATATGGGAAGAAGAGGGGGAAGGGAGGAGACAGGTGGAGACCAGGAGGTATTAGAGTATGGGGACAGGTTGACTGTAGTAATGAAGGATATTTTGCTAAGAAACTTTCCCTGTTGCATTACTGGAAAGGTGTCGATGAAAGTACGGGGTGTGTTGGAAGAGCATTTAGACAGCATTGGTTGCATGATTTTGTCACATTCAGAAAATGTGGAAGTTAAACATCCAGGTTGAAAGAGAAGGAAAATGTTATGGGAGCTAAATTTGAATATTTTTGTAAGTTGACCAGTAGATTTGATGGATTTCTCGAACTAAAGAAGGAACAGCGTGACACACATGTTAGGATATACCACTGCATATTGGTTGGAGTTATACAATAGTTCATTTAGAAGAAGACCTTTGTTGCGGTGACTTCGTAATTTAACATGTAGAAATATTAACAAACTATGTCCTGTTAGTAGAGAAGCCAAATCTTCTGACTTGATTAACTAGTTTGTTTTTGCAATTGCTACACACTTGCAAGTTACAACTCAGAGTACATTTCGCTGGTGAGTCAATTTTTAAGGTTTCCAATAAATTGCTAGTCTTCAGATGAAAGACTTACAGGGTGTATACGACCCGGGACAACCGGGAAATCCGGGAAAAACCCGGGAATTTTTTCATCCGGGAGAAAACCGGGATAAACCCGGGAAGTCTTCGGAATTCCGGGAATTTTTCATTGTTTTAGCTTTCAGTTAATCTTTTTTAAATTTTGGCTGCAGAATTGATTCTCTAGCAAAGAATGTTATTGTATCCTGCTACTGGAGAATGATACTGCAGCAATAAAATATAAACGAGAGGGAAAAAAATAAAACTTTAGTGACAAAGGAAATGTGCAATTTACAACAAAAAACCGTGCACGCACAAGCGTTTGCAAATAGCAAAAATATGTCAAAGGCCGTAGGGCGCAGACTGTAATTCTTCGTAACAATAAACTGCTTGCTATGAGCATGACGTCACAACTGTTCACATTAGGTTCGTTTGACCAATTGCCAGCGGTCTGTGCGCGTGCGCATTTGACTCCCGTATAAGCAGTACCTTCTCCTTCTACTTGAAGTTTGGCTGTTAGCTGTGTCTGTAGCAGTAGCAAGCAGCCAGATGCAAACAAGAAAAATTTTTCTCACGCGACCTAGCTGCCAGATTCACACTAGCACAGAGTTGTCTGAGTTGTAGTGGGGAGGGGGTTAACCTCCACGTGACGCGTGTTTACGTTAAGTGATTTCGCTGCTTCTCTTCGTGTACAGCTCCCAAGTCAAATGAAAACCAAACGGATTTCTGTGGCCGGGGAGCTATCAAGTGAATTAAAATACATTCACATAATTATGGAGAGCAAAAATATATTATTAATTTCAGTTTTCTGATTTTATTTTATTTCCAAGTTAGTAGCAGTCAAGCATTAATCGCCTTGCAGAACAGTGAAGTTATTTTAGCAAGTTTGCTAAAGAAATTTGGCTTTATTAATCTTTCCGCTGAGGCAATCATTTTACTTGAAACGAAGTGTTTCATTCTACAGTATTGGCTAGTTCCAACTTTTCGCTGAATTTCAAGTGCACGTTATCATCTTCTGCCATATATGGCATTATGCCATAATAAAGAAACAAACATGAGATTGTAGAGTACTGGTACTCCGAGAAAATTTACATCCCAAAAACCACACTGAAAAGCTTAATATCAGATGGGACATACTTCATTGTGAATCTGGCAAAAGGCAATTCGCACTTCAAGCCGAATTATGCATTTTAGTATGGTTTACGAAATTCCGATGCTCTTTGGAGTACCCTCTGATGCCCTGTTTCTTTTATGGTGTAATATAAGCTCTTTTAGTGCTTTATAAACACGAACGTACTGGCTTCCTACACCACTGCAGTTGCACACGCACAATAATGCCTGTTTTATGGTGCTCTCTGGAAACTGGTAAATCGAACCTATTTCTAACAGTCTTCGGATAGTATTGCGAACGGTGGTTAGAAAAGCGTTACTTTCAAAGTAAATTTCTTTTTACGCAAGATGAATTATGTTACGTGTGAGAAAGTGGGATGGATATCTAAACCACAGAGCGTTCGAAACTGAACAGTTTGAGGACCAGCTAGTTTCGAGCCGAGACATTTATGTCATAATATTAAATTTACTGGCACATGTGTGTGATGTATCTTAAAGTATAACACACGCAAAAAAGATCAATATTACATGTGAAAGCTAAGCTTCTGTTGTAGCGTGTTAATCTTAAAGACTAATATTATATTTGAAAGCTTAGCTTTTATTGTAGATATACGGTACTGTGTACATTAATGTAAACCGTTAACTTTTCCTCTTGAGTGTTCGCGCTATTTAACCAGTGATCTTGCTATTGGCTGACTATAACACGTATCCTATGCTCTGAATATCTGCTGTCATCGGCTGACGAGATCTCGTGGCTTGAGATATGACTCGCTTACAAAATGACATCGCAACCTCGGTTTCAACGCTCCGCAAACTAACGCGCTGTGTTTGGTGCAATTCGAATTTATACTTTCGTAATACGAAAATATGCAACGTATATGTTGCTGCAAATCAAAGGTCTCTTTTTTTGTTATAAGTCTCTCCAAAACTTCTCTGCCCGTCTTTTTTTTTTTTTTTTTTTTTTTTTTTCGGGAAGTTCTACGCGATTGTATAAAACGTTAACCATTCAAAGAATTGATAAGTTTTGCAGTTCCGAGGGAAAATCTACGGAAAATCTGTCAGTTAGCACAGAAAAAGTGTATTTTCGCCCGGGAAAAAGCGTATTTGTTAAACGGGATATCCGGGAGAAATCCGGGAATAATCTGGGAATTTTTTTTCCTTGTCCCCGTATACACCCTGGACTTAATAGAAATAGACCAGCAAGCATATATCCAGCTCTTTATTTAACTAAAGACAGAAATAAACATTCCAAACTAAACAATTTCAGGGATATTTGTCATGACAAAATTTATATAATATACACTCCTAAATATTTTTCATGTCCAATTGCACTACTCAGCCAACTGATTCTGATGGTCAAGGTGCCCGGCCACTGCTTCCACCACATTCCCCACACTCTCCCTTAAATTCTCACTCATAGTGTACAAAATCAGATGTAGAGAGTCCTTTTCAGTTGTAAACAGTTACCAGATTTATATTCATAGTTGCTTGGGTAATTGCATAGTTCAGAAATCATTCAGCATTTCAGTGAAGTCGAGCTGATCGCAATGGGGATTGTTTGATTGGTACCGGTTGGGTACAGTTTTTGAGGTGCCATATTGAATTTTCAGACCCTTGCAGGCATCATGATTTCTTCAAACAGTAGAACAGTCATTTACAAGCTAATTAGAACAAACAATGATGTAAAAGTATGTTTTTATTGTAAACCAAATCATAATTTCCTAGAGAATAATTGAGAAGAGAGGGAGAGCACTAGAGTATGTACTCCATGTGCGAAAGTAATTGCTCAGACAATGAAATAAAATTACTGTGAATGATTTGTAGATGAGAGATACTATTATATGAATCATAGTGCGTACACTTACATGTACATCTAATAATAACTTTTAAAAAAAGGTAGGAAATTTAAAATTATTAAGAATAAAAACTAACTAATACAGTGAAGCTGTAATTGCAAAAATTTGGCTACATATTGTAGGAAATGGATACTTATCAAGTCTCTCCTAAAAGTAAAAATGTATGAAAATGTCGTAAGCTCCAATGGGGTACTTCAATATCAGTCAAAGTGCACGAACATAATGCCACTATTCCTTTTATGTGTGTTTCAACTTCTTGCTGTGGAGTCTTATACCATCATAGTATAATAAAATTTTAATTATCTAAAACATGTATCAGAAACACAACTTAAAGTACGCCACAAATATTTGTGTATTTAGATACTTGTTCATAAGTTATGTCTAATTAAAATATTAGCATGCACAAGCATTTCAGTGCTTTATTCGTTTGACACATTTTCTGAATCACTTGGTGTCAATCGACGCAGTATGATTATCCATTTTTGATGATTTTTGTAATATAAATGACAGGCTTCATCAGAAAAAGAAAGAAATATTTTATTGTTTATGTAGCATTGTTACATTCAAAATTTACCTTGTTATCATAAGGGTAAGTTTAATGTGTTATATCCCTGTCAGTAATCAATCAGTACAGAGAACACATCATATAATTAACTCTATAGAGCTCAATAACTAAGTGCTAGATCCCATTCCTCCATTGTTGTCAAGGTGATGAATTCACACTTGTTGTTCATGTTTGGCATAATTAATAAGATACTTAGCCAACCACAAATTCAGACATATAGCTTCTGAGACAAGTTCCCTGTTCATGTAATACATTTGAAATGACAAAATCATCATAAGCTTATCCTGCTGCACATGACCCATTTATCTGCCAAGAAAAACTGGGCAAAGATTTGTGATACATTATCCAGTCAGCTTAGATAGGAAAGAAATACAGAGGAATGTGCACAAACAGAAATTGTATGATTTAATAGCCAAGCAAGCATCTCAACTTGATTCACCATGTCCTCTCCAAATTCGTCAGTGGCCTATTCTTATAAGTTCAAAAACAAATTATTGGTCACCCCTTTGAAAGAGCATACTGGTTACTTTGGAGTGGTGTAGAACTGGTACCAGGTGATTATGTGACCTTTCACTGCTGACGTAAGTCATGGCAGTGTGTGGAATCAGCTCAGTAAGATGGGTCAACAAGGAGATGTAACAGAATGACAGAATGGAGCTGTTGTCTCTGGACATGCCTATGCGCCAGTGTGAATGCAGTTTCCAGGTTTGTTAGTTTATCAACATACACTGTCCAACATGTGTACACAGAATGGTTTACCATTCGCAGCCATGACACAGGGCGTAAGAACAGTAGCTGTAAAAAGATCGTAACTAACGTAGGCTAAATGGGGGGGACCCACCTTGTCAGTGACAACCCATTTCAAACCTGACAAGAGTTGCTGTTGTCATTGAATTCAGGTCAATCTCAACCATTCTTTGAGCATACATAGTGAAGGGAACTAAGGGATATTTTGAGCTGCTTGCCCCACAGAAAGCCATTTCTCAGTGGAACAAAAAGCTTCAAATCTTTGGTGGGCTAAACAACACAGAAATTGGACAGCAGCAGACTGCAGGCATGTAATATGATTTGATGTCACTGAATGCACTGATGGCCTAATAATATGTTTACCATGCTGTGTTTGTACAGTGCATTTTAGTCCCGAGGTGGTTGTGTGATGTTTTGGAGGGTTTTCGTTCCACAACTTAAGCCCACTTATTCAGGTTACCATGGGCATAAACCAGAATATTTAGGTCAACGTTCTCGGTGACCATGTATTGCCCTTTCTTCTATAACTTAAAGATAAGTATGCCGTGGACACTTCTATCTTCCAAGATGACAACAGCTATGTTTACAATGCATGCATACATTCCTGGTTTGCTAAACACTTAGGACCTATCACACAAGGTCTATTAAATTACCCAATTTTAATGTCATAGAAAGTGTCTAGGACTATTAGGAGCAGCGATTGAAATGTAACAGTCAACATCCTTGCAGTTTGTCCGCAGTTCATAGACTAGTGGATAGCGTGCTGCTGCTGGATCAAGGGATCCCAGGTTTGATTCCCAACTGGGTTGGGGATTTTCTCTGCCCGGGGACTGAGTGTTTGTGTTGTTTTCATCATCATTGTCATCATCTTCATCATCATTGTGACAGTGGCTAGATTGGACTACGTAAAAAAACTGGAGTGTAAAAAAAAAAAAATAAATAAATAAAAAAAAAATTTGGGACATCGTACGGGCACTGATGACCACGCAGTTGAGTGCCCACAAATCAAACGTCATCATCAACATACTTTAGTTTGGTAGCTCTACAGAGTTTAATCACCAATGGGTGACATGAGGAAGATGTGGCATACCTGAAATAACTTCTGGACTGTCTTCCTCACTGAAATTGGGTCTTTATGGCTAGATGTTCCTTTAGCATATGGATGTAGTTAGAGTGTGACTGAAATGATAAGGAAATTTAAATATAGATTTTGTGCTCAATATGATGTGGCACCTTTTTCCTCCAAACATGTATTACATCTGTTACTGTTACAGAACCAAAGATGCATTTATATGAATCATTCAGATTCTAAGTTTGAACATATTCAATTGACAGTCTTCGAAAAATATACTATATTCGTCCTGTATGAAGTGTTGGTAAGGGGTTTGAAATGCCAGTGGAATTTGATAATTCTTTGTTTTGAAGGCGTAAACAAAACTAGCAAACTCAATCATTAGTTCTTGTGCAGAATTTCTGCTGTTTCACCTTTCCCTGTGGATATATGGGAAATTCTTGTATGGAAAATCTACACTATTAACACAACTCAGATGTGTACTTGCCACCTCTCTGGGCCACTGGCAACACCACCACAAGAGATGCACATAAACTGTATGATAATGACATCAGCACACCATGTTTGTTGTCAACTGTATCTCCTGCAGAAATATGGCAACATGTAGAACCAGCTTTAGTGAGAGAGGAGCCACAATCAGTGCTTTGTGGGCACCAATTTTTCTGCAGATCACATGCCCACCTGTCATCGTGGAAGTATTCTTCCACTGGGCAGTTATAAAAAGCCCAGTCAACCAGAGCCAGTTGGTATTGGGAGATTGGGAGACACTCCAGTCCAACTGCTGATCCTCCATGGTACCTCAATTGGAGCTCCCATAGTGTCTGAGTCTTTGCTTTTTGTCTCATCATAATTATCCACGCTGGACTCGATGTCTGCTGTACCCGTGACCTGTCAGTGTACAACTCCCCATTGCTCCTGGATCATGCTGGCTGCACCCATGGCCTGTCCAACAAAGCCCATCTGTCCACATGTCTACAGCATATATGCTACCTCCAACTGGCCACGAGCTTTTGCCTTACCAGGCCATCTCTCCTAGAACATCCTCTACCAATATGGCTGCATCAATGTTGCCCTTGTCGGGACTCTCCTAGTGCTACGTCAGTGAATGTCGGTGAACTGGGACCAAGTAGTGTTGATTAATGTCCAAATGACTGTATTGTTGTATTCTATTATTGAGAGTAAATAAGTTTCATTTGTTCCTGCTACTTGGCACATGTTAATTGGCGTGGCTCTTGCTCACAATGCAATACCGTGTTTTCTACTGAAAGATGTTGTGAAAAAGTAGCAATACTCGTCATTTTGAAAAGAAAGTACATTGTAGCTCGTAGAAAAGGAATAATTGTGGCCTATTTTCCATATATACCCAATGTTTGCATGAACAGTGTTCACCAGAAATGTTGTAACTCACAACCGATGCCCCAGGTCTAAATGTACATCTATATTCTTTGAAACACTACGAAATGCATGCCAGAGGATACTTTTTATTGTATCATATACTGAACTTTCCTTCCATGTGATTGTATAGTAATGTAAACAAATAAAAACAAACTTTACCTTTCTGTTGATGGCCTTGCTGCAATTGACATGGGTATGTAATGAAAGGAATCGCATTAGTGGGTATAACTGAAGCGTGTCTTGTTTTTTCAAGTCTGATTGCGAGAAAAATGCTCACTTTTTACTATCATTTAAAAAATATACACAAGTAACTGATAAACATTATTATTTTCAATTTAATTATTCATACTGCAGTACCAATTTTAATACACATTCATCAGTACTAGTATGTGCACTGTTTTTGTGGGGGAATAATTTGATGAGAAAATCACTTTCGTAATTCATATTTTTTAACAAAGCCTCTCTTTTATCCCCTGGAAACTTATGACATTGCTCAAATATGACCTGCATCGTGGACGGCTTCTCTGTCTTAAGCCTGACACATCTGTTGGATAATTTATAACTTTAAAATTTTTTATTCACAATGTTTCACTTGCCTGTGATGGACATGACAGCTTATTAGTTTTGACTCTTATGATTCATTACCAGAACTAAAAATCCAGAAAACAATAAAATGTAAAATTATTTCTAAATCTAAAAAGTTATAAAAATATACCCAATATATTGTTACGAAAAACAACACATCAAATAGTTGGCTGTTGTCCATCATTACGTTGTCAACTGCTGTTCCTGCTCTTGCATCATAAAATGGAGCAATTGTTGGTAGAGGGTCCATAAGCATGCTTGGTCTGCATGAGCAAGCAGTAAAATTTAACAAATATGATGATATTATTTTTTATTTTTTGGTTTATTGACTGAGTAGTGTGTTGAAAAATCTTCAATTTAGTGCCATTGCAAAGAATTTGTCATAAAGAACTCGTTACTCAAGCGAAATATGATGTAGATTAGAACTGTTCTATTAGGAACAAAGTGTCTAATCCCAGTATTGGTAATTTCTATAATTTGATTCATTCCTACTTGAACTCTTTTAATATTTTTGTCTGATGTTTCTGCGCAATGATATGATTCATTTTCAATTTAGAATACAAATTTAGATAAAAAAACAAAAAGGCAACAGATTCAGGAAATTGGTACCAAAACAATATTTGAGTTTTTGTAGCGTGACACAGGAGATCACAGTCGACCACGTGATATCTGTGAAGTTATAAAGAACCATACTTTGATATGGACACAAACAAAGAAAATGTAAATATAAAAAAATGTGCACCTTTATTTCAGTGGTAAAAAAAATGGTGCCCCCTTATTTTGGTGGTAATTCAAATTCATCCTGGAATGGCAGTGTTTTCAGGTGGTAAACATCTTCTAGCAGCCTGAGGGCCACAGAAAGATATTTCTTGAGATGGTGCTTCACTCAAGAACAGTAGCACTTTGATACACACTTAACTTGCACACCCACAAATCGTATAATAAAACCACTAATATTGGTGTGACAGATGGCAGTTATTTCAGGTGGCTGATACACAAACAAATAAAAGCTCGCCATTAATTGAATTGCTGATTATCTCGTTGTACTTAAAACTGCTACCTGCTTTTGAAAAATGAAAGATAAGTGGAATATTGTGGTTTGGGTCATCAGAAAGAATCGCTCTCTACCTGGGGTGGGATAATTAATCCACCACACCAACCTCCTGGTGTCATCTGTGAAATGAGAATGTATTCAGCTTAGGAGACTGAAACCTGCTCACATTAGTTAATCAAGGAATTTATCAGGCAGAGGTAATCCCCCCCCCCCCTTTTTTTCCCTGGATTTTGCAGTTTTGAAGACTCAGGGGATCTCCTCCCTCTTAACTGAGTCGAAATTTCACACAACTACCTTTTATACAGAATGGAACTATTTTTCATGACCTCGGAAGGAGGTACCCTTGTAGTCATATGCTAGGTTTTTTAGTCTATTGTAACTGCAACTTTTTCAATTAGTGATGTTTTTTCAATTAGTGATGTTTTTTCAATTAGTGGTGTTATTTTCGATTAGTGGTGTTATTTTCGATTAGTGGTGTTATTTTCGATTAGTGGTGTTATTTTCGATTAGTGGTGTTATTTTCGATTAGTGGTGTTATTTTCGATTAGTGGTGTTATTTTCGATTAGTGGTGTTATTTTCGATTAGTGGTGTTATTTTCGATTAGTGGTGTTATTTTCGATTAGTGGTGTTATTTTCGATTAGTGGTGTTATTTTCGATTAGTGGTGTTATTTTCGATTAGTGGTGTTATTTTCAATTAGTGGTGTTATTTTCAATTAGTGGTGTTATTTTCAATTAGTGATGTTATTTTCAATTGTGTTCTGTAATTCTGTGTGAAAACTGTAATAAATTATTGCCATTTGTGACAAGTAAAAATTGTGTAAAAGACAAATACTTCATTCTGCACATGAAAGTATGGAAATTGGTGTGCTATCAGTTTAGCACACCTGAAGTACCAATCGGAAATTTTGACTTGTAACTTGTTTTCCCGTGTACCTTCCAGACTCCACAATTTTAGTCAGTCATAAATGTTCACAGAAACAAAAATTTGGCTGATGAATAAAAGATTTAGTCTTTTGTTATAAATTCTGTTTTAACATTATTTTAAAATTGTTTCAGGAGAGAATGACAGAATTGAAGGAAAGGGACATGGAAATCAAATTAATGGCATGAAAGCAGTAGATAATTTTCTTTACACCTGTGGAATTGATGACAGTATCAAGCAGGTTGATATTGCTACTAAAACATATCTTCCAACTGATGTGAAACTTGGTTCCCAGCCACGTGGTATGGATATCAAAGGAGAGACAATTGTAGCAGGCACAGTGAAAGAGGTGTGCATATAAGAACTATTGCTTTGTATATCAGTACTGGAAATATTTGCATTATTGTAAGCCGTACACCTACTAATGTGGTTGTTGTATGTTTCAGACTGACATTTCACATACAGTATGGAAAAAAAAGTTCCACCCCCACCTCTATGCTCGATTGTGCGTGCGCGCGCGCGCACACACACACACACACACACACACACACACACACACACACACACACACACACACACACACAAAGCACATGGCTTTATCATGTAAGAAACATTGCTGGTAAACTCCTTAAAATGTTTTATTGTTATCACAGCTTAATTTTCCTACATTCAAGGCTAATGTGTTGTGGAATGGCTGTACATTTTCAGGCATTGTTCTTTATTTTTGTGATAATGATATTGGCCACCAATTTAATCTCTTTCACCAGTACATCTTCCAAAACTTGGGCCGCTTGTTATGTTTCTATATCTTTTTTACTTTCCTCATCATTCCTAAGAGTGTATCCATAAAAATAGATATGTCCTTGCATAATCTCTTTCTTCGTGTTTGTCATAGCATTCTCTGTCTTGGCTATTTACCTAGTAGTTGGTTTATGTGCGGAGAATATTCCATCTTTCATATTTTGGACACTCTGCCATCGATGCAGCACTCCTCGGTAGTTTCTAGCAGATTTACCACAGAGTACACAAGAATTTTAACATCACATGAAGAAGCTACATCATGTGTGTCGCTAATTCATTGGAAGACATGTAAAGGGGAAGGGATAGGGATAGTAGTGTACGGGTGGACAGACAGACAGACAGACAGACAGACAGACAGAGAGAGAGAGAGAGAGAGAGAGAGAGAGAGAGAGAGAGAGAGATGAACGCTGTCTGGTGGAGTGTGCAGGGACTAGACTGCCAACAGGTAAAGCATCAGGAGGTTGTGGGGCAGGGAGGTAAGGGAAAAAGGAGAGGAACGGGGAGAGGCAAGTGGGTTTGTTGGCAGAGGGCTGTAAATAAATAGGGCGGGAGATGAAAATGGTGAGCAGATTATAGGAGAGATGGGGTGAAAACTGTTGGTGGAGGGCATGGGGAGAGTATGTTACTGAAGGTTGAGGCCAAAATAACTACAGCAGCAGAGAATGTGTTGTAGGGATAACTTCAGTCTGTGCAGTTCATAAAAGAAAGTAGTGGAGGGAAGGTTGCTGATGGCACAGGTAGTGTAGCTGCCATTGATCTCAAGTGTGTGACATTCCTCTGCATGGTGTGCACAGTTTGGCAGTGGCGGTGGCCGTTCATCCTGGTGGACGGCTGGTTGGTTGTCATACCAATATAAAAACTGTGGAACAATTTCACCAGAGCTGGTAAATGACATGGCTGCTTTCAGAGGTGACATGTCCCTGGTGGGGTAGGATAAACCTGTTTTGGACAAATAGGAAGTACTGGTTGAGTGGATTGGGCAGATTTTGCAACTGGGTCTTCCACAGGGATATTATCCTTGTGGCAAGGAGTTGAGATTCTGAATGGCGTAGGGAGCAACTAGGATGTTGTGGAGGCTGGGTGAGCAACAGAACACCACTTTAGGAGGGAGAGGAAGTATCTCGGGTGGGGTCCCCCTCATATCAGGGCACGATGATGGGAGTCAAGGCCTGGAAAAGAATGTGGTTCAGTTGTTCCTGTCCAGGGCTGTGCTGAGTGCTAAAGGGAATGCTCCTTTGTGTGGCTAGTTCTTGCGGTTGGTGGCAGAATTGGGGGTGTGGGGGGAAATGACATGGGAAATCTGTTTGCAGTCTATGTCTAGGAGATAGGGTCTGTCTTTGAAGGCCTTGGTGAGACCCTCAGCACACTGAGCAACGGATTTTTTGTCACAGCAGATACGCTGGCCCTGGGTAGTCAGTCTATGTGAAAGGGATGTTTTTGTGTGAAAGAGATGACAGCTGACATAATGCAGGTACTGTTAGTGGTTGGTGGGCTTAATGTGGACAGAGGTGTGTGGAGACATCATTGATGCGGGCCATGTGAAGCGGAGGGGAGAGAAGTTCTTGAGGTTGCGAAGGAACAAAGATAGGGTGTCTTGGCCCTGAGTCCAGACCATGGTGATATCATCAATGAACCTGGACCAGAGTGGGGGGTTTGGTGTTTTGGGAGGCTAGGAAGGTCTCCTCTACATGGCCCATAAAAAGGTTGACATAGGAGGGTGCCATGCAGGTAGGTGCCCATAGCTGTGCTGCAGATTTGTTTATATACCTGCCCTTCAAAGGAAAAGTAGTTGTGGGTTAGCATAAAGTTAGTAAGGTGTATGAGGAATGAGGTATTGGCTTTGGAGTTTGAAGAATATCGGGAAAGGTAGTGTTTAATAGGAGCAAGACTATGGGCATGAGGAGTGTTGGTGGATAGGAAGGTGGCATCAACAATGACGAGTATGAAGGAAGTGATAGGTGTTTTTGACGTGGAAGGCTAGATTACGGGCAGTTAGTGAGAGGTGTTGGTAAGTGAGGGCCAAAATTCTTTCAGTGGGGGCACAATAACCAGTCATAACAGGATGTCCAGGATTGTTGGGCTTGTGGATTTTGGGGAGCATGTAGAAGGTGGGTGCGTAGGGTGTCATAGGGGTGAGGAGGAAAATAGATTCAGAGGAGATGTTCTGGGATGGGCCTAAGGGTTTAAGCAGGGCTTGGAGTTTGTGTTGGACTTCCAGGTCCTTCTACCAGGTAGTCACTGAGATTCCGAACAACAGTGGTGGATCTGTTGTCTGAGGTAGGATGAGTAGGTCAGGATTAATTTTGAGGTTGGGTATGGCTGTTCTTTCTTCTACTGAAAGGTTCATGCTCTGAGAAAGGGGCCTGGGAAAGGATGGTTAGGCTAAGTTGAAGGTAAGGAATTCCTGGAAGGTGACCAGTGGGTTGTTAGGAGGAGGATCATGGTCGGATGGTGGTATGAACTGGAAGAGGCAGGGTTCACATGGTCGGATGGTGGTATGAACTGGAAGAGGCAGGGCTCAGTGTTAGAATTAGGGTGGTTTTGGTTGGAGGGATTTGCAGCAAAGAAGTGCTTCCATTGCAGGGATCAAGAGAAGGAGAGTAGGTCTTTGACAGTTATCCCCTCCCCCCTTACACCCTCCCCCCTTACACCATCCCCCCTTACACCATCCCCCCTTACACCATCCCCCCTTACACCATCCCCCCTTACACCATCCCCCCTTACACCATCCCCCCTTACACCATCCCCCCTTACACCCTCCCCCCGTACACCCTCCCCCTTACCCCCTCCCCCCTTACCAACCTTTACCAACTCCCCCTAACCCCCTCCCCCCTTACCAACTCCCCCCTTAACTCCCCCCTTAACTCCCCCCTTAACTCCTCCCCTTAACTCCTCCCATTAACTCCCCCCCCATTACCTCCCCCCATTACCTCCCCCCATTACCTCCCCCCATTAACTCCCCCCATTAACTCCCCCCATTAACTCCCCCATTAACTCCCCCCATTAACTCCCCCCATTAACTCCCCCCATTAACTCCCCCCATTAACTCCCCCCATTAACTCCCCCCATTAACTCCCCCCATTAACTCCCCCCATTAACTCCCCCCATTAACTCCCCCCATTAACTCCCCCCATTAACTCCCCCCATTAACTCCCCCCATTAACTCCCCCCATTAACTCCCCCCATTAACTCCCCCCATTAACTCCCCCCATTAACTCCCCCCATTAACTCCCCCCATTAACTCCCCCCCATTAACTCCCCCCCATTAACTCCCCCCCATTAACTCCCCCCCATTAACTCCCCCCCATTAACTCCCCCCCATTAACTCCCCCCCATTAACTCCCCCCCATTAACTCCCCCCCATTAACTCTCCCCCTCCCTTAACTCTCCCCCTCCCCTTAACCCTCCCCCTCCCCTTAACTCTCCCCCTCCCCTTAACTCTCCCCCTCCCCTTAACTCTCCCCCTCCCCTTAACTCTCCCCCTCCCCTTAACTCCCCCCCTTAACTCTCCCCCTCCCCTTAACTCTCCCCCTCCCATTAACTCTCCCCCTCCCCTTAACTCTCCCCCTCCCCTTAACTCTCCCCCTCCCCTTAACTCTCCCCCTCCCCTTAACTCTCCCCCTCCCCTTAACTCTCCCCCTCCCCTTAACTCTCCCCCTCCCCTTAACTCTCCCCCTCCCCTTAACTCTCCCCCTCCCCTTAACTCTCCCCCTCCCCTTAACTCTCCCCCTCCCCTTAACTCTCCCCCTCCCCTTAACTCTCCCCCTCCCCTTAACTCTCCCCCTCCCCTTAACTCTCCCCCTCCCCTTAACTCTCCCCCTCCCCTTAACTCTCCCCCTCCCCTTAACTCTCCCCCTCCCCTTAACTCTCCCCCTCCCCTTAACTCTCCCCCTCCCCTTAACTCTCCCCCTCCCCTTAACTCTCCCCCTCCCCTTAACTCTCCCCCTCCCCTTAACTCTCCCCCTCCCCTTAACTCTCCCCCTCCCCTTAACTCTCCCCCTCCCCTTAACTCTCCCCCTCCCCTTAACTCTCCCCCTCCCCTTAACTCTCCCCCTCCCCTTAACTCTCCCCCTCCCCTTAACTCTCCCCCTCCCCTTAACACCCCCCTCCCCTTAACTCCCCCCCTCCCCTTAACACCCCCCCTCCCCTTAACACCCCCCTCCCCTTAACACCCCCCCTCCCCTTAACACCCCCCTCCCCTTAACTCCCCCCCTCCCCTTAACTCCCCCCCTCCCCTTAACTCCCCCCTCCCCTTAACTCCCCCCCTCCCCTTAACTCCCCCCCTCCCCTTAACTCCCCCCCTCCCCTTAACTCCCCCCCTCCCCTTAACTCCCCCCCTCCCCTTAACTCCCCCCTCCCCTTAACTCCCCCCCTCCCCTTAACTCCCCCCCTCCCCTTAACTCCCCCCCTCCCCTTAACTCCCCCCCTCCCCTTAACTCTCCCCCTCCCCTTAACTCCCCCTCCCCTTAGATCCTCCCGTTAGCCCCTCCCCCCCCCCTTCCCCTTTTTCTCCAATCGGCAAGTGTGAAATTGTGGGTGACTTCATCAGAAACTTTTTTGGCAAACAAAATCAACTTGAACTACACTGACATTCACTATAACCAAAACATTTTTTTTAAGTCAACTTGCCTTCAATGAAGCTCATCAAACCTGGTTAATCAGCACGTTGCATGATGATGATGATGCTGATGATGATGACGTTACTTTTCTGCTGTTGGAGAGGCCATATAGTTTTAGGTCCCAAACAACTGCTGTTAATACCGCTAGTTGCTGGAAACCTGTTGAATACAGTTGTCACCCATAGAAGTAATGACCACCAGTCCTCATTTCATAGACTTAGTCTGTGACATGGCCTTTGCTGTTTACTTTAAATATATTTATTGGCAAACTGTTTCCCTTTTTAGCATTTGGCTTTCAGTGTGCAGTCAGCTACACACTACTTCTTGATGTTCTGTTGTTTACTCGGTTGTCAAGGATATTTGTAATATTGTCAAACAAATTTTTTATTTAAAATTTACAGTTCTTCCTTAATAATTTGGATTTGCTAGTTATTATTATTATTATTATTATTATTATTATTATTAGTATTAGTATTCATTAATGAATCACTTCAAGCCTTAATTGTTCTTTGTCCTGGCACCAGGTAGCCAGAACGTGATACTTCTTACATTGCTTATGTTTAATTTTTAAAGTTTTAGTTTGCAGCTGAGCTGTAATTGTGGAAGATGATTTAGTTCATTGTAGTTTGTGGACTTATAGACTACTTCTTCTCTGAATAGTGGAAATGAAGTCCCAGGCTTCTTGAAAGAGCGTTGGGGAATAATGCGGGAGACCCGCAACGCCATACTATGCAGGTCCTAATGGAGGTAGTAAGCCGTTGCCTTCCTCTGACCGTAATGAGGATGAATGATGATAATGAAGATGACACTATTACTCCCAGTAATCTCGGGGCAGGTGAAAATCCCTGACCCTGCCGGGAATTGAGCCCGAGACCCCCGTGCTCAGGAAGCGAGAACGCTACCGTGAGACCACGAACTGCGGACTCTCTGAATAGTGCAGTTTGAAATATAGCTAAATGTTAAATTGCTTAAGACAGTATCAAATTCTTGGAAATAAATAAAGAGTATTTCTTTAGACACATTTGCAATATATTATTTCAGAAAACTTCAGTTAACTCTAAGTGATAGACCTTTCGTACTACATGGACCTTACATGAACCCTGTAACTGGCAAAACATGTAATGTCGAAGGGAGAGCCACCTGTGAAATAATACATCATATACCAGCTGCTGTTGTGTACGCACTGTTTGGCCTTTTATTTTGGTATGACCACCACCAAATTAACAGTTCGGATGAATGGGCATAGTCAGAGGTCTATACAAGCAACACACAATATCCTGTTGCATAGCATGCTCTACAACTTGATAGTCATGACCTCAGTGCCTGTTTCACCACACGTGCCATCTGGCTTCTTCCCTCAGACACAAGTTTCTCAGACCTCCACAGGTGGAACCTAGCGTAGCAACATGTACTTGGTTCTTGCCACCCACTGTCCATTAATTTATGTTAATTTCTTCCAGCTCAGCTTTTCTTCACAGTAACTGCTCCTTTCTTTCCTCCATTTTAATTTTCTACATCTTCCATTTTCTTACCCGTCTATTTTTCGCCACCCCTCTCCCACCACTGTACTGTACAATGCACTTAACTTTTCACTTTTGTTAACTGATGCACGATGTTTTAGCAGTAATCTCTGTTTTGCATGTTATCCTGTCTTCCATCTGTAATCTCTTAGGTTTTCAAATCTCATTTGGTGCAATCCCTGACAATCAGTCTTTCCTTCTCAGCCTGTCCGGTAAGTCTCCCTGATCTGCAGTTCTAGGTGATTTTCGTAGACCTCTCCAGTCCTTTTCCTTCACCCTTCTTTCTTCTCCTTCAACTCTTAGTCATCTTTTGTCTCACCTTCCCATAACAATTAAATCATTTTCTGCATCTTACTGTACCATATCCCATTATGTATTTAAAGAATTGGATTATCATATTCTGTTCTCAGGCGAGGATACATGGATTCTAATATTCTCTGATTTCCATTCAGGTTTGTGTTGTCCAAGGAGGCAGGAAAGTATTTAGCCTGCCTGTAGATTACGAGCCATCATGTGTTTCATTAAACAGTGAACATCCAGATGTTGCTGTTGGAGGAGCACTGGACCAAAAGGTAACAAACATTTTTACTGTTTTAGTTTTATTACTTACAAAATGTTTGGAAGTAGTATAAAAGCAGAACATTATTAAGAGTTCAGTCCTCACAATGTTAAAACTGATGTAAAGCAAATATATTAATTTGTATGGCAATAAATTAGTTACTAGTAACATCATGGCTGGGAGCATGTTTATATAAGCCCACTCCTGCCAACCTCATAACACTCAGTAGTTAACATTTGACAACATTCTTGTGAAAGCTTGTGAAACACTAAGTACTTGATACATATAGCAGCGCTAGGTGGTTTTATTAAATTGTATTACCAAACTCTGCGTGCTCATACATATAGATCTTTCCTTCCCATTTAAATGTGGGAATGGAAAGTCCTCGATGGAATATAAATATGGATAACAAAAGGATAACAAATCAGAATATAGTTCAGGATAACAAATCAGAATATAGTTGAGATATTCAGTCATTTATAGACAAGCCTGAGAAAGTTGTTAAGCTCGGCATCATGGTCATTAGTGCCTGAAGTAAAGTAATATACTGTTGCACTAAAATAAAATGCAACAGAGAGACATCCTTGTTTTTCCTGTTTTGTCACAATACTTTGGTCAAATTACTTATGTATATTAAGGAAAGTTCTGGCTGAATGTGAAGTAGTTGTAAAGGAGACTATTCACCACAGAACGGTAGCACTGGTCGCCAGGTATACACAGAAGGGGGAGGGGGGGAGGAACTTCCTAGATTTTGAAATAAAATGAGAATCCCCCCCCACACACACACACACATTTAGGTGGGAAGAAGGAAGAAGGGATGGTGGTAGATAGCTACTACCGTGGAGGGAGGCAGGATGTTTGCTGGATAGGAATTCAAGAGAGAGGGGTGGCAGCTGCTTGGGCTAGGTATGTGATACACAGTTACCAGGGCTGGTGCAGTGCACAATGAAAGTCCCCCAGGGGACTCTCGGCCCTTTCGTGAGTATGTGCGTGGCGAGCATGGAGCCCCGAGCTATTTAGGTCTTCCTTTTGTCCTGGACTGCATTTGCTTTCCCTTCCCTTCCTTTCCTGTCGTTTCTCCTTCCCCTCAGCCCTAACTTGTCCCTCTCTTGGTATCCTCCTGGTTCTGTTGGCTTTGAGATTTGGTTTTGTTGACTAATTAAGTCATCCTTTTGGCATTCTTTTGGACCCCCTCTGGGGTTTGACCTCCATTACTAAATTCCTATTCCGTAGTGTGAGCTATTTGGGGAAGAGTTCCTTATTTAGTGTCTCCGGCGTGTGCCCTCCTAGTTCCTTCCATCTTTTCCTTCACATCGTTGTCTGATGCTAAGGTACGTAGCCAGCACGGTAGCCAGCCTGTGTGGTGGGGTCGCTATGTACCCTTTTGGTTTAGCCCCCTGAAAACACAGGGATCACACTTCTGATACGTGAGCTGTGACCACCTCATATAAGCCTAGGAGAGGTTGCTTGTCATTCTGGAGCATCATAACTCCCGGCAATGGCCGCCGTGCCAGACGGCCTTTGCTGTGGCTGGGTAGCGCCATGGGGAGAGCCCGTGATCGGAGTGGGTTGTATCAGGACGGACGCTATGCAAATGGAATGCATACGGATCCAGATCTGTGTCCCTTACCCCCCACCCTTCCACCATTCTTTGAATGTGGTTCAAGGTGTAATTTTTCACAGGGACCTCATCCCTCAAACTGATGAGGAACTTAGAGATAATCTAGGACGACGGGGTGTTCACTTTGTTCGGCGTGTTCAGAAGGGCCCAACCGACAATCGCCTTGATACTGTGCCTTTATCCTGGGCTTTGAAGGGAATACCCTCCCTGAGAAGGTCAAGATTATGGTTTATCAATGTGACATGAAGCCGTACATCCCACGAACTATGAGATGTTTTAAGTACTTGAGTTTTGGGCACATCTTCCAACTGTTCGCAGACCCCTCTCTGTGGTGACTGTGGACGTCCACTCCATGAGGGGAGTTCCTGTGTTCCCTCTCCTGTGTGTGTTAATTGTCATGGCGATCATTCTGCACATCCACCAGATTGCCCAGCTTATAAGAAGGAAAAGAAGATACAGGAGTATATGTCCCTTGATTATGTAACCTACGCTGAGACTCCTAAGAAGTATGCACGTCTTCATCCTGTCTCAATGACGTTTAGCTATGCTTTAGTTACATCTTCAACCCTTCCTTACCCCAGTCCTGAACCACCTTCCCCCCCCCTCTCCTGCGATTCCCACACCCTCCCCTCTGAGCACTGCTCCCCCTCCCCAGCCGGGGAAGTGTTTCACTACTTCAGCCTCTGCAGTCAAATGCGCCCCTCCCAGGAACCCCCCTTCCTGGCACCTTCCAGGCCAAAGGCCTGCTGCCACACAACAATCACGAGAACCACTTTCTATGTGCCCCCAGGTTGCCCACTCTCTTTCTGTTCCAGATCTTGCTGCAGCTGGCTCCTTTATGCCACACAGCCCTCCTCGATCTCAGCCTGAAAAGAAGAATAATTTCAAGTCCTGGGACAAAGAGCCGCTGGTGTCACCAGAGGTCCCATCCCCGGCTTCACCACCAGATTCTGACCTTTCGTTCATGGATGTCGCCCCCTCCTTGTCGGTAACGGGTGGTGACCCGGCAGTATAACTGGCTTTAGCCTGTTCAACCCCCATTTAAGTCATCGTTCTATGGTTATCCAATGGAATTGTAATGGATATTACTATCACCTTCCAGAGTTGAAATCCCTTATTTCGTTTTACTATGCAGCTTGTGTGGTTCTGCAGGAATCTCATTTTACTGATGATCACTCACCGACCCTCCGTGGGTTTTGTGCTTTCTGTCAAAATCGGGTCAGCCCTCTGCAGGCCTCTGGTGGCGTTTCTACGTTGGTTCGTACAGATGTTGATAGCACATGGATTCCCCTCCAAACTACATTGGAAGCGGTTGCTGTTAAGGTCCACCTGGACTCTGGGGTCACAGTTTGCAATATTTATCTGCCTCCTGACAGGACTTTTACGCCTGCTGCCTTAACTGTCCTCCTTCAGCAACTTCCTCCTCCCTTCCTCCTTCTCGGGGATTTTAATGCTCATCATCCCTTGTGGGGCAGTGCATTTCCATCTAGTCAGGGTCTTCTCGTAGACCAGTTTCTTGCAGACCACGACTTGTACCTTCTTAATGATGGCTCCCCTACCCATTTCAGTGCTGTTCATGGTACCTTTTCTGCCATTGATCTTTCTCTTTCTTCTCCCTCCATCCTCCCTTCATTACACCGGTTGCCATACGACGACCTTTGTGATATGACCACTTCCCATTGATTCTCTCACTCCCTTCCCGATTACTGATGTACGGGTTACTTCATTGGTCTTTCCAATGCGCCGATTGGCCTCTATGTACTGCACAGGTCATTTTTTCTCCCTCTTTGTCTGGTTATGTTGATGACATCCTACATGATGTGTCTGATGCTATTGTTCGCTCTGCTAGCCTTGCGATCCCACGCTCAACCGGACCATTTCGCCACTGGCAAGTCCTGTGGTGGAGTATGGCCCTTGCCATTGCCATTTGTGATTGCCCTCGAGCTTTGCAACACCTTAAGAGGCACCCACCCACTGCCAATTGTATTACCTTTAACCTTTTAAGTGGGTAGTTTGCACGCGCGCGCATCTTCCACAGTGGGTAATATACGCCAGCGCTCCCGTTCGTGGTGGTGCTGCGCACTGTTCTCAGATTTTCCTTCGCATTGTCATTGTTGAATTTAAATTGATATTGGGTGGAAATGAATTTTCACAATATTACATATCGTTTTCAGTGTGAAACATTTTAAATCAAGGTGCTGCACACAAGGAAACTTCACATTCTGTGCACCAGTATGAAGTCTCTTTGCGAAGGCTTTTTCTCGTACGCACCACACACATCCTTGTTGGTCTTTTCTTCATTGTGGGTGGCAGAAGGTCTGGAAAATGCCTGGCTGTAAGGCATGTTGCTTTTGGTGTTCGAGGTGGGCGTCCTACTGATGTCCCTTGATGTGAAGATATGGTCAGCGCTTCACCAAGACTAATCAGGAAGCTCATTCTACTTTGTTTGCCAGCATGCTTCTTGTACAGAATGTATGCATTGTAGCATGCAATGTCCAACAAGTGACGGAAAAGCTTCTGATAGTATTTTTTCAGCCTGCTTCTGGCCATCTGGTAGCTTTGTAACTGAGAATCGCACCTATCCACGCCCCCCATATTCTTGTTGTAGTCAACGACAACTTGTGGCTTTTGAACGATTCCATTCTTAGAGTTTACATTTACAAATGTATCGTCATGGAAGGTGCTGACCATAACAACGTCTCTTTTGTCTTTCCATTTCATTATCATCTGCTTGCCTGTTATGTACTCCCCCTTTCTTCAGTTTTTCCTTTTTTACGAAGACAGGGAACCCCTTCCTGTCTTGCCGCATTGTGCCGACAACATCGGTGTTATTGCTGGTTAGTTTGTCCACCAAATCTGTACTGGTTTACCAGTTGTCAAGATAAATACAGTGGCCTTTCCCGAGTGGATCGTGTGCAAGTTCCAAAACAATTCGAAAGGTTATTTTTTCGTCTGGATAGTGGCTACCATAATTAGCGGCCTTTCCAGTGTAAACAATAAAGTCCCATACATACCCGGAACTGCTTTCACAGAGTTTGTACAATTTGATGCCAAATCTGCTACGCTTTGATGGAATATATTGCTTCCATCAAGCCGTCCTTGCCAGAGCAACAACGATGATGTTCCTTTCTGGCATGTACACTGATCTGAATTTACACCGCAGATGCTCCATAATGGTTTGAATTTTGAATAGTTTTGTGCTGATAGTGCCTAGTGGATCATATGAGGTATTGTCAGCAAAGTGGAGGAATTTCAATAGAAGATGAAACTGCTTTTAACTCTCATCACTTTCCTGAAGAAAGGTGTGTCAACTGGTTCCTTCTTTGAAAAGTACATTTTGTGGTCCGGTTTGTGAAGAATTCCTTGAAGTACAAGCATTCCAATAAGTGTTTTTACCTTGACGCGTGTAGTATTCTGCCAACTGTGAACCCTGGAGCGTGCTGCTAAATTGGGATGAGAAGCTATGAACTGTTCTGCATGTAAGTTCGTCTGTTCAGCTATCATTGTGCACAAAGCATCATCCACAAAACACCTAAAACAACTCATCACTTCATTTTGTTTTAGAGGCACAACTGAACCACTATTACCACTGAACAAATATTGAATACGAACTGAACTAGCATGCACAAATTCATTAGGTACTGTCTGCTGCAGTAGTGTTGTATCGTCATCACATGTTTCTGAATCAAAGTCACTTTCACTAGCCTCAACATCTGTATCTTGAAAACTTTCAGAACTGTCACTGAAATTATCGTCACTTTCTAAAAGCAGCTTCTCAATCTCCGAATCTGATAAACGACTTATTTTCACCATTGCAAAAGATCACTCACTAACACTGCGATAAACACAGCCGAAAAAGGCGCGCTTTTGCGGCTGTTTCACAGGACGTATTTTCTCGACGCGCGCTTGGGTGGACAATGTTATAACTAGCCTAGAGCACACTGTGTTGCGTGACAAGAGCTGCCATCTAGTGGACGAAGCTCAACTAATACCACAGTGTCAACGGCAGGCCAATAACTCGTCATTCCCACTAGCTACTAGCCACAGAACGCAGTGGACGGATATATCCGTCGAACGCACTGTGCAATAGCAGAGCATGGACGAATATATCAGTCGTGCCCACTTAAAAGGTTAAACGCCTTCATGCCAAAGCCCGTTACTTAATCAAACGTAGCAAACGGTTGTGTTGGAAACACTTCGTTTCTTCCCTCGCTTCTGCTGTCCATATGTCATGGTTGTCATTGGTAGTCTACCCTCCTGGGCCTTGGCCTCCAGGATGGCCTTTGCACAGACCCTTTGATTCTCACAGAACATCTTGCGATCCATTTTGCAACAGCATCAGCATCAACCTCCTATCCGGCTTCTTTCCTTCACCAGAAACAGTGGGCCGGAGATTCCGCCTTATGTTTTACCCCTTATCAGTCAAAATCTTACAACAAACCTTTTACTGAATGGGAACTTCTTTCCGCACTTTCTTCTTTTCATGAAGAAGCCCCTGGCCCATGTTCCATTCATAACCAAGTGCTTCAACATCTCAGTGCTCCACAACGACAATATCTTCTCCAGATGCTTAAACGTATTTGGCTCCAGCGTGACTTCCCTTCTCAATCGAGGGATAGTATCATGGTTCCCTTTCCTAAGCCTGGTAAGAACCCCCTGTTTGTCAAAAGCTATCAGTCAATTAGTCTGACAAACGTTGTTTGCAAGTTACTTGAACAGATGGTAGCCCATGGGCTCATTTGGGTCTTCGAATCTCGGGATCTATTGTCTCCTTACCAGTGTGACTTCCGAGAGGGACGGTCTCCAATCAATCATTTACTTTGCTTGGAATTCGCATTTCGGCAAGCTTTTTCCCAGCGCCGCCATTTGGTTGGAGTATTTTTCGACCTTCGCAAGGCCTAGGACACGGCTTGGTGCCATCATATCTATCTTACGCTTCATGAGTGGGTTCTTCAGTGCCCACTCCCGATTTTTATCTGCCAGTTCCTGTTTTATTGGTTGTTCAGGTTTCAGGTTGGTACTGGTTTTAGTTCTCCACACACCCAGGAGAATGGCATCCCACAGGGTTCCGTATGAGTGTACTTCTTTTCCTCATTGCTATAGGTGGACCTGTGGCCTCTGTTGGTCCTTTGGTCACCCCTGCTCTGTATGTGGGTGATTTCTACATTTGTGTTAGTTCCTCTTCGATGGCCTCTGCAGAGCGGCAGCTCCACGGTGCTATATGGCATGCCTGTGCATGGACACTCTCACGCTGGTTTCAATTCTCTCCTTTAAAATCGCGGGTGGTCCATTTCTGTCGCCATACTACGGTCCACCCCAATCTGGAGCTCTACCTCGATGCACAACGATTACCTGTGGTTCCACAGTTTCGTTTCCTGGGTCTTCTTTTCGATAACTGCCTCATATCACACTTCTGCAGATAGGATGTGTCCATAAACTCTAATGTCCTTCGCTTCCTTGCCCACACCTCTTTGGCTGCGGATCGTTCCACTCCTCTCTGCTTTTATTGGGCTTTAGTGCTGTCTCACTTGGACTAAGGTTGTCAAGCTTATGGTTCAGCTGATCCTTCCACACTGTGCCTCCTGGATCAGGTCCACCATCGTGGTATCCATTTGGCCACCAGTGCCTTTCCTAGTAGCCCTGTTGATAGTCTCCTGGTTGAACCTGGGATCTCTCCCCCCCCCCTTTTCTGTTCGGCAGTCCCAGCTTCTGGTTTCTTATGCAATCGCTGTCCATTCCTCTCCCACTCACCCTTCCTATTCTATCCTGTTCCCAGATCAAGGATGTCGCCCACCAGATTCCCACCCTTTGGCGGGTTTACCGGTTGGGCTCCGCCTTGCATCTCTTTGCCATGATTTTCAGCTTCCTTCATTGTCTTGTCTCCCACGTTCCCTCCTCAACCCCCCCACCCCCCCACCCCAAATCCCCTCCTGGTTAGTTCCTTGGCCCCGGATTCGGATGGATCTCCCCCGAGGTCCAAAAGATTCCTTCCCCTGATGGTGTTCCATTGTTTTTTCTGCCGAATTTCGAATTTTATGGGCATTTCGAGATGCTGGTTTTTTTTTTACACCCATGGCTCTAAATCTGCTTGTCTTGTTGGATATTCCTTCACGTCCTCTGTTGGCATGTAAAATCATCTCCTGTCAACTGCATGTGGGGTGATTACTGCGAAATTGATGGCAATTTCCCAGACTCTTACCTTTATTAAAGAGTCCCAACTCAACCACATATTGTTATGTATGGTCTCAATGAGTGGCCTTCAGGCTATTGTCCGGTGTTTTTCCCCGCCATCCTTTGGTCTTGTCTATCCATGACTGTTTCATTGATCTTCACCATGCTGCTTGTTCCGTTGACTTCCTTTGGGTCCCTGCCCATGTAGGTATCCCAATGAGCTTGCTGATCGTTTGGCTGGGGGAGCAGTCACCCCCCCCCCCCCCCCTTTCCCTGTAACCCCTCCTGAGGCAGATTTACGGCTTCATATCAAATCCCACTTCGCACAATCATGGGCCAACTCTTGGGAGGCTACCTCCCTGTCTAATAAACTTAGTATGATTAAGATGACACCTGTCCCATGGCGTTCTTCCACCTCTCCCAAAAGGACTCGACCACCCTGTGTCGTCTCCGCATCTGCCATACCAGGCTGACCCCTGGTTTTCTTTTGTGTAATGAGCCACCCCCACTTTGTGGTTGTGGGGCCTTCCTGTCAGTAGCCCACATTTTGGTGGAATGCCCCCTTCTTCTGGCTCTGCGTGCTAAGTACGGACTTCCCCGCACTTTAATGTTGGCAGACAATCCCTGGATGGTTGAACTGGTTCTCAGTTTCCTCCGTGAAAGTGTTTTTTTATTTTCAGTTCTAAGGTTTTTTTAATCTCGCTCTTGGGATGGGGGCAGGGTGGTAAAGGTTGGGGTCCCTCCCACTGTAAACTGTGTTTGGGGATTCCTGACTCTCCTCCCTGGCCAAGATCCTCTTTCCTCTCCCTTTTACTCTGTTTTTATTGTTTTTTAGATTTGGTTAGTCTCCTCTTATAATATGCACTTTTACATTCTAGTGGTTGAATGCTTTTAAATAGCAGGTGGTCTTGCCTGTACGGCATCAGAGGTGGGATATTTCCTGCCTCTAGCATGGCTTTGGGGTTGCCCAGTTGCTGACTTCCCTTCTTAGGTTTTCACCATTGACAGCACGACTGCACTTTTACATTGTTTAGCCTTTTACCTTTTATCACTATGACTCTTCTGAGATGTACACCCGTCCGAATGGACCACCTATGAAACAAAGGACTGATGATGACCTTGCTGTTTGGTCCCTTCAACCCCAACCAACCAACCACAATGAAAGTGATTTGGAGACGTGGGACTGGGAGGGGATAACAGGACAAATGAAGGCGAAGCTGTTGGGTAGAGAGTGTGGGAACAATAAGTTAATGGAGAGAGGCCACAAGGGTTACGGGAGTGAAGGATAACACCCATCTACATAGTTTACACAAAAAGTTGGTGGTGTAGGGAAGGATCCGGTTGGCCCTAATTATGAAGTGCCTGTGTTCTGCTCGGCTGCGTGTTGTGGAACTGGTTCTTGGCCACACTTTGATGGTGGCCATTGAATCTTGTGGACCGCTGTTTAGTTGTTATACCAACATAAAAAGCTGTGCAATGATTCAAGAGCACTGGCAAATGATATGGCTGCTATTTTAAGTTGCACCCTGTCTTTTATGGGATGGGATAAGCCCGTGACAGGACTGCAGTAGGATGTGCTTGGTGGATGAATTGGGTAGTCTTGCACCTGGGTCTTCCACAGGGATATGATGATAGTGGCAAGGTGATGGGAGTAGTAACAGAATAGGGATGGATCTGGATGTTCCACAGCTTTGGTAGGTGAAATAATACCACTGTAGGACATGTGGATAGTATTTTGGGTAGAACATGACTCACTTTTGGGCGTGATGATAGATAATCAAAGCTGTTGTAAAGGATCTAGTTCAGTCGTTCTGGCCCAGGATGATATTGGATGACGAGGGGACCAGTTCTTCGTAGCTGATTTTTAGAGGTAGTGATAGTGGGAGGTTTAAGGATGTGTGAGGATAAGTCACTGTAAATCTGTTTGTTGACTATGTTTGGGGGCTAGTGCCTTTCCATGAAGGTTCTCATGAGACCTTTGGGATACATAACAAGGGAGATCTTATTGTTTCCCCAGCATGCTGAAGGTCTTAAGAGGGCATTCACAGACAGGCACTATCCCTCAAACTAAGTCCACAAATTATATTTCCCATGCAGTATCCATATTCTCCCACACCCTTAATCCACCCAACACCACAAAGAACCAGCTACAAAAGAGCACACCCTTGACACCCAGTATCATGGAGTAGAACAACTGACTCATTTCCTTTGCCAGGGATTTAATTGTCTATTATTATTGCCAGAAATGAAGGACTTCCTACCCAAGATCTTTCTCACCCCCCCCCCCCCCACCCCCTCCCAAAACTTATATTCTGTCGGCCAACCAGCATACACATCATCCTGGTCCATCTTACTCCACTTCCACTCTCAAGCCCTTGCCTCAAGGGTTATACAAAGTCTGTTGAGAAAATAAGAGATATTTTGTAATGTATGGTTGCAGAAATGCCTTGCACATTCCCTCCTTTGTAATCACATGTTAATATTATCATAGAAGAAGCTGAGTAACACTGTCACTTCGGTGTAGTGGTTATGATACTAGACTGTTGCAAGGAGAGTCTTGAGTTCAAAACTCACCTGAACTGTAAAATTTTAATTTCTATATTTGGTTCGAGTACATTCTAGAAGTATCGACGAATGTCAAGAATCATTGTACTGGAGCGTTCTGTAACTGTATATAAACTGTGTGTGTTCTGGCCAGAAGCAGTTAACTCCGCACTCTTGTACGTGCAAAGTGCTGACTAAACCTTTGTTAAGTGAGGTTAGTGTTCGTCATTCATATAATTACACCTTCTTCTACATGACATTACTATGGTGAAGACCCTGGGTACTGGAACATGTGATAGCGCACATTATCGATGACACAGTGGCTCCCATCAGGCCATGACAGAGCTGCTGTTTACGGGGTGAGAAACTGGAGTTTGAGCCATATTCAACAGATCACAATCTTTTGGAGACAGAAGAAGAAGAGGACGTTATGATGACAGTAAGTGTGTGCCAACACGAGACATCCTTCCGGGTTCTCTGGTGACGATGGCTAAGATACAAACAAGTGGCTGAAGATATATGAGCGTACAGCCAAATTTAACAAATGGGATGACACCGTGTGTTTGGGTAACGTATTTTTCTACTTGGAGGGCACTGCCAAGCAATGGTATGAGAACAATGAGGAGAAGTTCACAAGCTGGGAAGTATTGCAGGCAGAACTGCACAAGTATTTTGGCGACACACGACGACAGAAGTGCAAGCCTGAAGATAAATTTAAGTGCAGGGCACAGCATCCAGGAGAAACTACAGCATCCTACATTCAAGACATCTTGGAGCTGTGTAAAATAGTGGATCCTAGAATGGAGGAGGAAGATAAGGTTGCACATCTCATGAAGGGTATGTATCAGGACATGTATCAAGCCCTACTCCTGAAGGAGGTCTCAACAGCAGACAACTTCATAAAATGGTGCCAGTATATCGAGACAATGCATAAAAAAAGAATTACACACAAGAAGTTTGAATGGCTTCCAAATGTTGTATTGATGTCTGTGATGGAGGAAGGAACTAATGTCACAAGTGTTCATCAGATAGTGAGAGAGGAAGTTCAGAAGGCACTTGGATTGCATGACAAGCAAAAAACAGAGAAGCTTCAAGAGGTCATAGGGGAGGAAGTGGAACAGACACAACCTAATCTCTCGTCCTCATTTCCCTTTAAAAGGGTGAAAAAGTTGAGACTCAGGTGAAGTTACGTTCCTACAGTGCCGCATCCTGTTTGGGCACCAAGGAAGACTGACGTCTGGAGGACCCAGGAGAACCAACCAGTATGTTTCCACTGCGGATGACTGGGCCATGTGGTGCACTGTTGCCAAGAAAGGCGGCGGATATTTGATGATGCCCGCGCCAGAAGACAGCAGACCAATCTTTGCCAATGCCAACTCAGGGACAACAAAGATGAACAAGATGATGTTGGTGCAGGACAACATAGGTCACCATTGCTGCAAGCTAGCCCCTGGAGAGGCCACTCCCCAACGTGCTGATAAAGGTCTCCATCGCCGTTTAAAAGCTCCAGCCAATCACCTAGCCGCCGCAACCTGGAAAACTAAAGGGTGCGACCTTCCTTGGAGGTGAAGCAGCCGAAGAGGAAAAATCCTCGGCCATCAATCACTACAGAAATGATGATAAAGTATATCGATATCCTCACGGATGGCCGACCAGGCCAAGCTGTTGTGGACTCGGGAGCGTCATATTCAGTCATTTTGGAGAAGTACCTCGCCATCTGCAGAAAACCGTATTCATCGACAACAAAACATCGCTGCTGAAGGTGCCTAATGGGAAATATGTAAAACATACATGTAGATGTGTCATTCGTGAGAGTATAAGTGGCCATACATAGCCCTTAGAATTTGTCGTCTTGCAAGAGTGTAGTCATGATGTCATTCTGGGATCGGACTTTTTGAAAGCTTCTCAGGTAATTATAGATTGTGGTCGCTCGAAGATTATGCTCGACGAGATGAGATGGGATGAGATACTGTGTACATAAAGATGTGCATCCGAGTGTGCGTTTCGCGCGCAAGTGCTCTTATCAACTGAGCTACCCAAGCACGACTCACGCCCCATCTTCACAGCTTTACTTCTGCCAGTATCTCGTCTCCTACCTTCCGAACTTTACAGAAGCTCTCCTGCGAACCCTGCAGAACTAGCACTCCTGAAAGAAAGGATACTGTGGAGACATGGCTTAGCCACAGCCTGGGGGATGTTTCCAGAATGAGATTTTCACTCTGCAGCTGAGTGTGCACTGATATGAAACTTCCTGGCAGATTAAAACTTTGTGCCTGACCGAGACTCGAGTTCGAGTCTCGGTCTGGTTCACAGGAGTGCTTCTGTAAAGTTTGGAAGGTAGGAGACGAGATACTGGCAGAAGTAAAGCTGTGAAGACGGGGCGTGAGTCATGCTTGGGTAGCTCAGTTGGTAGAGCACTTGCCCGCAAAAGGCAAAGGTCCCTAGTTGCAGTCTCGGTCCGGCAAACAGTTTTAATCTGCCAGGAAGATTCATATCAGTGCACACTCCGCTGCAGAGTGAAAATTTCATTCTGGAAGATGGTTATAGCCTATGCTTCTAGGACACTTACAAAAGCCAATAGAAACTACTCAACTACAGAAAGAGAATGTCGTGCTGTGATCTTGGCCATATGCAAATTTCGACAGTATCTCTATGGAAGGCCAGTCACAGTTGTTGCAGACCATCATTCACTTTGTTGGTTGACAGGTCCTAAATGATCCAACAGGACGACTCACCAGGTTGGCACTAAATCTTCAGGAGTATGACATTACCATAGTGTACAAAAGTGGAAGAAAACACGACGATGCCGACTGTCTCTGTAGAAACCCTGTGCAAGACCATCAAGACTTTGATGAAGATACTGGCTGTCTCGCTGCACTCCAGGATTTCTCTGCTGAGCAGAAGAGGGACGCCAAGATACCTCAAGTTATGCTTGCCTTAAATCAGTCAGAGGATGTGAAAGGACAATTTAAGGTAGGTAAGGTATTACTTTGCAAGAAAACCTTTGATCCGTTTGGAAAGAGGTGGTTGCCAGTGATTCCTAAACACATGCGCTTAGATGTTCTACTGAAATTCCCTGACACTCCTGAGGCTGGACATATAGGCTTTATTAAGACATGTGATGGGATACGCACGAGATTTTTCTGGCCAGATTTATTTAGGAGTGTCTGTCACTTTGTGTCACACTGTCGAGAGTTCCAGAGGAGAAAGGCAGTTCCTCAGAAACCACCTGGGTGACTCATACCAATTCCACCAGCCGAAACGCCTTTCCAGCTTGTTGGAATTGACCTCCTCTGACAATTTCCAACATCTGCTAGTGGCAATAGCTGGATTATTGTTTGCACTGGTTATCTGACACGCTATGCCATTATAAAAGCTGTGAAAACAGCCAAAGTATTCGAAGTAGCCAAATTAATCGTGGAAGACATTGTATTAAAACATGGTGCCCCAAGGTTGTTAATTACGGATCGAGGGAACGTTTTTCAACTGAATCTTGTGACAGAGGTAAACCTTTGGTGCAACATTACTCATCACATGACGACTGCCTACCACCTGCAAACTAACGGGCTTACTGAACGCCTAAATATGACCTTGTCCGACATGCTGTCAGTGTTCTTCAGTGTTGAGCAGAGCAACTGGGGTGAGGTGCTACCTTTCGTGACATTTGTTTACAACACCGCCAAACAAGACACCACAGGATTTATGCCATTTTTCCTGGTGCATGGCGTGAGGCGACTACGACAGTGGACACTGTGTTTCCACTACATCCTGATGACGTGGTTGACAACTACATCAACCAGGTGCTAACCAGAGCTGAGGAAGCTAGGCAGTTAGCTCAACTCCACATGCTGCAGGCTCAACAAAATGATAGCCAAAGGTATGACACCAGCCACCACCCTGTTGTCTACCAGCCTGGTGACCTTGTATGGATCTTTACTCCTATTCAGAAGGTTGGGCTCTCTGAGAAGCTCCTCAGGTGCGTGGACTTTATAAAGTTGTAAAACAGTTGTCTGAAGTTATTTATGAAGTTGAAGATTTCGACCCTGACACAAGATGACGAAAGATCAGAGATACGGTCCACATCCTTCGAATGATGCTCTATAAGGATCCTGCATCCCAGGGTAAATTCAAAGCTCCAGCAACACGTAACAAGCAGAAAGGTGACGAAGAGCGTAGCGGCAAAGGAAGTTCTAAGATCACCACCAAGGCAAACATCAGTCATTGGGAGTTCAGAGCATGCAGGACCGATGACTCATTCCTGGACTAGGATGACATAACACCAAGACGCTATTCTCTTAAGGAGGGAGCAATGTCACAGAAGAAGCTGATTAGCACAGTCACCGTGGTGCAGTGGTTATGCCACTAGAATGTTGCATGGAGGGTCGTGAGTTCAAAACTCACCTGAACTGTAAAATTTTAATTTCTATATTCGGTTCTAGTACATTCTAGAAGTATCCACAAATGTCAAGAATCATTGTACTGGAATGTTCTATAACTGTATATATACGGTACGTTTTCTGGCCGGAGGCAGTTTGCTCCGCACTCCTGTATGTGCAAGTGCTGAATAAACCTTCGTTAAGTGAAGTTAGTGTTCGTCATTCATCTAATTACACCTTCTTCTACGTAACAATATCTTTACAGAAGCATTTCATCTTCTGAAACAAGCTTATGGAGACAATGCTCTGGGTCGTATGCAATATTACAAATAGTTTCCATGCACTTAAATCAAGATGATCCTTGATAAGGGTCACACATTCAAAAAATCAATGATCTGGTGCATGCAAATCTCCAACTGATTGTCAAAGAAATTGCAGGTTAGCATCTCAGCTGGGTCTTGCCATGAAATTTTGGTGGAATAATTGAACATGCGTAAAGTTGCTACAAAATTTTTTCCTTGTGTAATGACACAACAACAGAAAGAAAAGAGAGTGAACTTTTGTTGGGAAATGATTGAAGTTGTTGATGATGATGATGATGATGATGATACTTGCACTAAAGAATCATAACAGAAAATGAAAGCTGGATTTCCAGCCTTGACATTGGGACAAAAGATCAGTCATAACCGTGGATCTCTCCCCTAACTTCAACAAGCATTGTACAATAGCAGGCTACTGAGGGAGCTGGCATAGTGGTTAGCACACTGGACTTGTATTCGGGAGTACAACGGTTCAAACCTGCATCTGGCCATCCTGATTTAGATTTCTCGTGATTTCCCTAGATCGCTTCAGGCAAATGCTGGGATGATTCCTTTAATAGGGCAGGGCCGAATTCCTTCCCCGTCCTTTCCTAATTCGATGGGACTGATGACCTCACTGTTTGGCCCCTGCCACGAATCAGCCAACCAATGGCAGGCCCTCTAGTTAGACGTAGTACCTTATTTGACAGTGACTTGACTTACTTTTGCTTTAGTAGCTAGAAGAAATTATCCCACAACTGTAGGTTTTATTGAGCACAGATTGTTGTCCCTCACTTCTGCTCAGTCTTCCCAGTGATGCATGGTCCTTTGCCTTAACAGCAATATTACTATGACAAGGGGAATTTAGCTCTGGGCTAAGGCAGACAGATCTCTTTTCATATGAATTTCAAATGGCTTTGTAACCCATGAATGAGTGATTTTTGGATGATATTTCCCTGGTTGGTGCTGAATTATATGGAATTTCGGCAGCTGTGGATCAGATAAAAATGTTTGAGCCTAATGAACCATGAGGAGTTGCTGTGAGATGACCAGTGGTAGTTGTAGTGCAACATGAGACTATCCAAATAACATGCTTTATCTTTGTCCTCTTAGACTGACAAAAGATGCTTGTGAAATAAAGTTTCTAATGGTGGTTTCATTGCTGGCTTGCATTTTCTTGAAGCTGTGGACCAGCTACATGACTGCCTTCACAGGTAGCACTGCTTTTGGTGGAACAGTTGATGCCAGTGATCGATCTGGAATAGGTGATGTGACAGTGGGAGGATGTATGACAGAGGTCTTGCGCCTAGGTCTGTGTGCAGATACAAGCCATGAGGCAAGGGCTCAGGAGCAAGGGTGGAGTAAGGATGTACAAGTATATTGCGTAGGGTCAGTAGGTAGTGGAATATCACTGGGTGTGTGTGTGGGGGGGATAGTGAGCAGGATATTCCTCATTTCAGGTCAGAACAAGAGATAGTTTGAAACCCTGACTAAGAATGTGATTCTGTTTCTCCAGTTGTGGGTGGTATTGAGTCAAAAGAGAAGTGCTCCGTTGTGTCCAGACAGTATGTGGGAGATGGTAAGGTACAGGAGAGAAAAGGCACAGGAGATGTTTTTCTGGCCAAGATTGTGAGGGTAATTTCATTCTCTGAAGGCATGAGTGAAACCCTTGGCATATTTGGAGGGAGACTATTCATCACTACACATGTGATGATCTCCAGTGGCTGCCTGTGTGAAAGGGACTTTGTGGTATGGAATTGGTGATAGCTGCCAAAGTGGAGGTATTGTTGGTGGTTGGTATGTGTGATGTGGATGGAGGTACTAACATAGCAATCCTTTAGATGAACACCAACATAGAGGAGGACCAAGTGAAGTGAGTGGGGAAGAAGGCATTGAGGTTCTGAAGGAATGTGGTTAGGGTGTCCTCACAGTCAGTTCAGGTCATGAATATGTCATCATTGAATATGAATCAGTTGAGGAATTGGGATTTTGGGTCATTAGGAAGGATTCCTCTATACAGTCTGTGAATATGGTGCCTTGCAGGTGCCTATTGCTGTATGGTGGATTTGTTTGTAGGTGATGTCTTCAAAGGAGAGAGTACTTTTGGGCGAGGGGATAGTTTGTCATGATGACCAGAAAGGCTATTGTGGGTCTGGAGTCAGTTGGACATTGGTAAAATTAGTCTTCAGTAGGGGCAAGGCCATGAGCATTGGAGATGTTAGTGTAAGAGAGGTGGCATTGACAGTGATGAGCAGGGCACCGGGCATTAAAGGAACAGGAGCTATGTAGTGTCAGTTTCGGAAGGTAGAATGTGGGAAGTGGTGAGTGGCAGTGGCAATGTTGGTGAGGGGCAGGGTGAGGGTGCGACTAACTCAGCATGAAAGGCTCTGGGTTGGATTTAAGGAGGGACTGGAGATCCTACTAGATTTAAGGATTGGGATGGTTGTGGCAGAGTTTATAGACAGATATATCTGAAAACTGATGGAGTCCCTCTGCCAGGTATCCCTGAAGTTCATAACCACAGCAGAGGAGACTTTGTCAGCAGATAGGATTATAAAGTTGGGATCAGTTTTTAGGTGGTATAGTGTGATCCTTTCTTTGGCTCTAAGCTTGGTTTCCATGTTGAGAAATTTGGGGAATGATGGTGAGGCAAATTTCAAGGTTAGGAAATTCTGGGAAGTTACCAGGGGATAATATGAGGGCAGTGGGGATGGATAATTGTTAGCTGGAGGAGTAAATTGGGTTAGTCAGAGTTCAGTGTTGATTTTGGGTTAAATCTGACTGGTAGCATTGATGAAAATAAAGTTTTTCCACTGTAATGCCTGGGAGAAGGAGAAAGAATCTTTAACAATCCCAGCATTAAAAAATTTGGGAGCGTGTCAAAATGTAATTCATTTGGAAAAGATTAGTATTCCTGTGTGACTGTGGCTTTAGGGGGAAATGTTCTGATAGTATTTTGGACCTGTTCAGTTTCTGTGTTCCATATGGTGGTGTGAAGGAGTTTCTCAGTGTGTGTCAAACATAGTAGGGTCTGTGAAGCAGGGTTGTCTGCTATGAGGAGATGGGGAGGGAGGTTTGATGGAGGCTTTTGTAGAGTTGGTATGTATTGGTAGTCAAAGATAGGAGTAGGACGTGTGCAATTTGGAGAGGTTTTTGAGGTGGCATTTTGCATAGTGTCTAGTTCCTGGAGAGCAACAGATTCAATCCGGGAGATGCGTGAAATTTGTGATTGCAGACCAAGAGAATTTCACAGATCATGAGGAGGTATTACAAGGTGGTTTGGGCCTGATTTATACAGGACTAGGTTGGTGAGGGCTTCAGATTGATAGGATTTGAATAGATAGAGGTCATTGTGGAAGGAGGCAGTGCTGCCGGAGATGGGTAATTTGTTGGTCAGGCTATTTTGGGGGGGGGGGGGGGGGGGAGATCCCATTAACTAGGCAACGTTGCATGAACAGTATTTGGGACTGGGTTCTAGTATGGATAAGGAAAATTTCCTTTATTGGTGCAGATGAAAGGATCAAGGATCCATTGTGAAGGATAAATGCTTTCTATGTGGGAATGGCATCTAACAAGCTGCCTGTCTGCGTAAATGTTCATTACTGAAGTGTTACCGAGAGACTGCTGGACCGCCAGTAGCTGAACATGCTTCTCAACATGATGTGCTTCACTTAAGTACTTCAGTGACTGCTTCACAACCAGTGACATTTGGAATCTTTCTACCAACATCAGCTTTTCTGAACTGCACAGATAGGAACTCTTTCTACAACATATCCTCCTTTCAAAATGGTAGATAGGAGCAGTCAGTCTGTCATTGTTTCTGTTCTAACTTGATTAAAGGAGATCCAGTAACTAGCCATTATCAGTGCAGTATTTCAGAATTACTAAACATTCCTTAGTATGTCTACACCTGTTGTTTGGGTTCCTGTGACAATACATTAAAGACTCTTTAATGAACTGTGACAGGTGTAGTTGTACTAGAGTATGTATAACAACTCTGAAATACTGCGTTGATAATGGCTGGTTACTAGCCGAAATCTGGATCTGCTCTAATAAAGCGAGAATGGAACCGATGACTGATTGCTGCTCTCTACCATTTTGAAAGTCCTATCACAGTTGTTGAGTGCATTCTGCTCTTTTAATGGAAGGTAATTTGATATACTACTTTCCTTTACTCCCCACCTCTGGGCCTCAATTTTTGCATGTCGCTGTCCTCAACCTACTTATGCTTCTCATTTGTTTGGAGGAGGAGGAGGAGGAGGAGGAGGGGGGGGGGGGGCGGCGGCAACACGCAGAACAAAGAGAGGGCAGAAAAGAGAAGCAGAGAAGGTGGAAAGACTAGTAGGTGTGTTGGTGGGATATAAGAGTTGTACAATGCAGTGAAAAGACCAAAGTTATTAGCAAGTGAGGCTGCAGCAGTTTCTTTAGGCTGACTGAATTATTCGGTGCACATATCCTTTTCATGTTGTTGTTATTCCATCCTGGATCTATCCTTTTCATATTGTTATTTTTACAGCCTGAACTTTCCATTATTTGTGATATGGATGCTTATTTTAAAGGCTCATTTGGTAAATCTTATTATGGAATTTTAAATTTTGCAACTACAACATAGCAAGAGGAACTGTACTTTACAAGTTCCTGTTCTTCCCCAGGAAAACAGATAGTAGTTAAATAATAATTCTGGGAAGATTTGTAGTGTAGATATAAAACGTTTGGATTTTTAGGATACTACGAGTCAGACAAAATATGTATCTGTGGAATTATTTATTAGAATGATATATGCTGTCTTGTATTGTTATTTATCCATGACATGTTATTTGGAATTAATTTTTCAGGTTCATATCTATGCAATGACTGGTGCTAATCTGAGTCCAAAGCTTGAGTTGTCTCATCTTGGGGCATTGACAGATTGTACGTACTCACCTGATGGCCAATATCTTGTTGCTTGTGATTCTAATAGAAAGGTCATCCTGTACAAGTTGCCAGATTATCAGGTAAATACAATAATTATTTTGTATTTAAAGATTAACTGAGAAACCCTCCAAAGGGGCTCCCAACTCTTTTGTGTGTGTATGCATTTGGTCCCAAGCCATTGCAGTATTTCTTTTTTTCCTGTGCTGCAATATTACTCTCTATCTTTTTTCTGTAAGTCATGTTCCTTGTGTTGACCAACTAGCTTGTTTATAGGACACAGATTAAAACTTTTCCCACTTTATTTATTTTACACAATTTATTTCAATTAACTGATGTTTGTTCCCCACGTCCATGTTTGAACTCCACCTTTTCAAATTTTTTTACAAAATTGTGGGTTATGCAGCAGAGGTCACCTAATAGCCAGTCCATATGGAGGGTTGTCAGTTCCCCATGCAGTGGTAGCCCCATGACTATGCAGGGAACATGGTATTGATGCCTGAGCAGTTCCTTCCCCAAGCACTCATAGAAGTAGATGCATGTCCGCTTAGGGTTACTGGGACTTCAGACAGTAGGCAGTGATTCTCAAGACAGACAGCCATTTCTGTGGTTGGAAGGTGCCCAGCAGAGAGCCCTAGTTCACAGTAGGTACCATCATTATGGATATCTTGTGCAGTGAAAAAACCAAAGTTATCAGCCAGTGAGTCTGCAGCAGTTCCTTTAGGGTGACCTGAATGCTTCAGTGCAGGTCAGTATGACCCCACTCCTTGAACACACTGGAAGGAAACCAGATTCATGAAACTGCAGAAATTTACTTCCCTCAGATCTTGATTTGCACCCAGACTGATGGATAGAGCTTTTTATATATTAAGCTGATGTTCTTTGTAGGTAATATTGAAAATGTATTTGCAGAAATCTCTTGCCTCAATAAATTACAAAATTGTTCTGTCTTAAAAAAATTCTACTCAGTCCCATGCATTAATCTCTTGCTAGAAACTTGCCACAACACCAGAGAAGAGCCTGAATTTGGAAGAGAATCTGATTTTTCACCAGGACGTAATGCTGCCGACAGATGAAGAATTGCGCAAATACTGCAGAAATAAAGAGTTCCACTTCGTGTGCCGATTATGTCACTGGCCACCAGGCAAAAAGGTTCACGTTAGGGCAGTTATCCTCACTTGAGCAGGGTTTGCTTTGCCAAAGAAGTAGTATCTTCCTCTGGCATCTACTGGTAACCTAGGATTATAGTGACTTCTGTCAGAACCATACTGGCCCCAAGAGAGCATCTGGAGGAGTCTGTATGTTTGTTTGCACAGATGTCATCAATGAATGGATTCCCCTCCAAACTGCTTTGGAAGCAATAACATGCGAGTGTGAATGACCCCAGCAATCACCATTTGCACCATTTATTTACCCTCGAGCAGGCAATTGTGTATCATGACATCGTCACCTTAAAGTGACAAATCCACTCCCCTCATTCTCTTACTTGGGGATTTCAATGCAGAGCCCCCCCCAGTGGGAACTATCGCATTGTATGGGAGGGACTTTCTAATCTGCAACAGCTATTCAGAACCTATGAAGGGCCCTGCAACATATCAAGCAACATCTTCACTGATTCCCCTGATCGATTGTAATTGGCTCCATTCAAATACTAACCACCTGATCAAACATAATAAGAAAGAGTGCTGGAAGTGCTAGTCTCCTCCTTGGGAACAAATGCTTCTTAACCCAGGCACGGCCCAAACTCCATTGTCTAAGGGGCCACTAGATCAACAGCTGTTCCTGGTTTCCTTGATGATGGTATTTCTATTGATTTCAGTTGTTGCTGAAGATCTCACAGGCCACTTTGCAAATATGTCAGTATCCTCATCTTACCCAGCTACCTATTGAAGATAAGTTGAAGACATCCCTACCCTTCACTCCCTGTAACCCTAAAGTATAAACTGAAGTTTCCATGACTGTGAACTGGTTCAAGCTCCAGAGCTGTCTTACGATACAGGTTTAGGCCACGACTCAGTTTATAATCGTATGGTCAAACATCTGAACACAACTCACTACTGCTATTTACTGGAGATCTTTCACTATGTTCAGCTAGAAGATATGTTCTCTTCATCCCAGTCCTTAAACCAGGAAATAACTATTCATCAACAGCTACTGACAGATTAACCTCACTGATGTGCTCTGATACTTTCTTGAAAGGACACTAGCCCACTGTTTTTCCGTATTTTTTAATCGTGAGGCTTTTTGTCCCAGAGAGTCAGAAGTCACACATGGTGCATGTGCAGTGGAAATTATGAGCACAGATGATACAGATTATGTGAAGTGCTACGTTCTTTTATATAAATGGTAGACTCCTGTCTTATTTTACTAAAGAAATATTTAAAAATTGTTAACACAAGGACTGTGTTCTGTTAAGAGAACAATGCATTGGTGCACTCCATAGTAAGCTGTCACTCAAAAATGGCATAATTGGCCAAAACTATTATCATGGTGACTAAATACATTTAATAACAGTCTAGGCAGAAAATGTCCTTTCTAAAATATTTCAGTACTATGGACACAAGTAAAGAGAAAATGATAAGTCTTGGAGGGTGAACCATGCCATCCCTAAACGGCACTGGTCTTCTTTCTACTAGGTGGTGGATGCTAGATATACAGCGTTATTATAAATGATTGAAGTGATTTCACAGCTCTGCAATAACTTTATTATTTGAGATATTTTCACAATGCTTTGCACACACATACAAAAACTCAAAAAGTTTTTTCGGCATTCACAAATGTTCAATATGTGCCCCTTTAGTGATTCGGCAGACATCAAGCCGATAATCAAGTTCCTCCCACACTCGGCGCAGCATGTCCCCATCAATGAGTTCGAAAGCATCGTTGATGTGAGCTCGCAGTTCTGGCACGTTTCTTGGTAGAGGAGGTTTAAACACTGAATCTTTCACATAAACCCACAGAAAGAAATCGCATGGGGTTAAGTCAGGAGAGCGTGGAGGCCATGACATGAATTGCTGATCATGATCTCCACCACGACCGATCCATCGGTTTTCCAATCTCCTGTTTAAGAAATGCCGAACATCATGATGGAAGTGCGGTAGAGCACCATCCTGTTGAAAGATGAAGTCGGCGCTGTCGCTCTCCAGTTGTGGCATGAGCCAATTTTCCAGCATGTCCAGATACACGTGTCCTGTAACGTTTTTTTCGCAGAAGAAAAAGGGGCCGTAAACTTTAAACCGTGAGATTGCACAAAACACGTTAACTTTTGGTGAATTGCGAATATGCTGCATGAATGCGTGAGGATTCTCTACCGCCCAGATTCGCACATTGTGTCTGTTCACTTCACCATTAAGAAAAAATGTTGCTTCATCACTGAAAACAAAGTTCGCACTGTACGCATCCTCTTCCATGAGCTGTTGCAACCGCGCCGAAAATTCGAAGCGTTTGACTTTGTCATCGGGTGTCAGGGCTTGTAGCAATTGTAAACGGTAAGGCTTCTGCTTTAGCCTTTTCCGTAAGATTTTCCAAACCGTCGGCTGTGGTACGTTTAGCTCCCTGCTTGCTTTATTCGTCGACTTCCGCGGGCTACGCGTGAAACTTGCCTGCACCCGTTCAACCATTTCTTCGCTCACTGCAGGCCGACCCGTTGATTTCCCCTTACAGAGGCATCCAGAAGCTTTAAACTGCGCATACCATCGCCGAATGGAGTTAGCAGTTGGTGGATCTTTGTTGAACTTCGTCCTGAAGTGTCGTTGCACTGTTATGACTGACTGATGTGAGTGCATTTCAAGCACGACATACGCTTTCTCGGCTCCTGTCGCCATTTTGTCTCACTGCGCTCTCGAGCGCTCTGGAGGCAGAAACCTGAAGTGCGGCTTCAGCCGAACAAAACTTTATGAGTTTTTCTACATATCTGTAGTGTGTCGTGACCATATGTCAATGAATGGAGCTACAGTGAATTTATGAAATCGCTTCAATCATTCGTAATAACCCTGTATAATTTGCCAGCACTATTGGCTATGTAGCTGTTGGATCCACTTCATTATTGTTGAGGAAGACTACTCACTGGCCCCTTTCATAAAAGTGCCATTTACTGACTGCCTTCTGATGGAAAATTGAGATACCACCTCTGTGATTTTGGCACACCCAAGTTCTTCTCTGTTACACTACTACCGTCCTCCAATTTCCTAGCTATTCAAATTACCCGATTGTTGACTGTTGACCCCAGGGAAAATACCCAGATCAGGCATCTAAACTGGATGCACCTGGAAAATCCTCATACCTACCTGCACTTTCTTTCTCCTCAAATGCACTCACGGAATGACTCCACATGCTCTCCGCTGTTGTGTTCCCAAACCATAGATTCTGTTAGACCTTTTCCAACATAGCTTCCTCTCAGTTCTCTGAGAAAATCGGCAATATTCTTTTTCAAAGGAATTGCCCTGCTATTCGCCTGAAGGATTTCAGGAGAACTATGGAAAACCTAAAGCCAGTCAATATTGGAAAGTAAAATAAAAGAAGGGGGGGGGGGGGGGCGAGGGAGGTATGATGGCTCATTCTTATCCCATCTTTGTCCACTGTAATCTTGTCCTCTGATCGTAATTACCATATCATTGATCAAATGTTAAGCTTTAATCTTATTCCTTTCTTCGCGGTCTTGTTACTTTTTCTGTGTTAAAGTGATTGCTTTGAAGCCCCAAATGAAATGCTCACAAGAAACAACAGTTACAACTATAAAGTTAATATTAAAATTTGTTCTTAAATTGTATGTGACTGGTCCCTTGCATTAATATTGTCTTGAACTCATAGTGGTATTAATGACCAACTGATTTCCCAAAAGGAAAGAAATTTACGTGGTTTATATAAGTGCTGATTTAATAAATTGTATCCATTCGACCTAATAAAATGTACCAGTTAAATGATAATGGTAAGAGCAATAATTGTAATGAAAATAATTTCATGATAAATCCTTGTATCATATGTTCGATATTTCAGCAGTAAACTTTAATTTTTCATGTCATTCCTGGATAAATTAAAGACAGTAAGTATATAACATACCAGAGACGAAAAATGCAAGTTGCATGTTATGACACCTTTGTAGTTCACAGCAAAATCATCTTTACCTGAAGTATCAAAATTCTTTTTTTGTTCCTAGCTGTTGTAATCTTTTTCAACAAATGGCTTTAATGTGATGCATGGATTGTGCTTTTTACACTTTTTGATGTGTGCTTTTATGCAACCTGACATAAATATGTAAAATTGGTGGCTGTATTGACTGGGGCACCTGTCATTTACACAGAAATCAATAACTGGGTGTAAGTGCCCTGGACCAACCGGGAAATATTGGAAAAACTCAGAAATTTTTTCATCTGGGAGAAAACCGGGAAAAACCTGGGACTCTTTAAGAATTATGGGAATTTTTCAGTTTTCAATTAAATTTTTGTGAGTTTGACTGGTAGGAACTGACACTCTAACAAAGAATATTACTATATTCCGCTACTGCAGCTAAAATAAAAATTAAGTTGCAAAGGAAATGTGCCATTTACAACAGCAAAACACAGTGCATGCACAAGCATCTGCCACAGCAAAATGTGTCAAAGGCTTTAGGATGAAGATGCAATACTTCATAACAACAAACTGCTTCTGATGACAATGATGTCACAACTGTTTGCATTAGGTTCGTGTGAGCATTTGCCAGCAGTTTCATGCTCAGTTGAGTCGCATGCGAGTGTACCATCTCCTGCATCTAGCTATTTAAAGTACGGCTGTTAACTATATTGGCAGTAGCAACAGGCAGCCATATGCTACCAGGAAAAAATTTTCTGGAGCACCCAAGCTGCCAGATATTCACAATCGCAGAACAGTCTGAGCTGTAGAGGGGAAGGGTTAGCCTCCACATGACCCATGTTTACATTAAGTGATCTTGCTGTTTCCGCTTCATTTACAGCTCTCATGTCAAATGAGTACAAAATGGCTTTCTGTGGCCGAGAATTATCGATTGAAGTAAAATATATTCACATAATTACGGAAGGCTAAAATATGTTGTTAGTTTCATTTTCTTATGTCCACATATTTGGCATTCAATCATTAATCAATTGCCTTGCAGAACAATGAAATTACTTTTGTTGGTTTGCTAAAGAAATTTGGCTCTTATTAATCTTTTCTGCTGAGGCAGACAATTTATTTGAAATAAAGTGCTTCATTCCACATTGTTGGCTAGCTTCAACTGTTTGTTGAATTTATAGTGCATGTTTCCATCTTCTGGCACAAATGGAATTCTGCCATAATAAAGAACCAAACATGAGATAATACAATGGTGGTGTTCCAAGAAAATGTACATCCCAAAAACTACACTGAAAAGCGTAATGTCAGGTTGGGGCCTACTTCATTGTGAATCTGGACATACGAATGTGCTCTTTAAGTTGAATTTTGTATTTTAGTATGGTTTACAAAAGTATGATGCTGTTGGAGTATCCTCTGATGTCCTGTTTCTGATATGACATGATGTAAGATCTCTTAATGCTTTATACGTACAAACACACAGGCTTCCTATGTCATCGTAGTTGTGCATGTGCAGCAAAAGATACCCGTTTTCTGGTGCTCTCTGGCACTATTGGAATGAACCTATTGCCAACAGGTATCAGGAAAATATTGCAAGTGGTAGTTTGAAAAGCGTTACTTTCAAAGTAAATTTCCTTTTACACAAGGTGAATTACATTATATGTGAGAATATGTGGTGAATTTCTTAAATCACAGAGCATTTGACTTTCACTTAAAACTTAACACTTTGAGGGTCAGCCACTTAGAAGAATTTTGAACCCAGAAAACAAGACATTTATGTCATTATTAAAATTTTACTGGGACATTTGTGTGATGTATCCATAAGCATTACACACTCAAGAGAAGACCAATATTATAAGTGAAAGCTCAGCTTTTTGTGTGGCTTATTAATCTTAGAGACCAATATTATATGAGAAAGCATAGCGTTTTTTTATGGCTAAACCATGTATATTAATTTAAACCATTAACTTTTCCTATTCGTGTGTTCACGCTACTTAACAGTAATGTTGCTTTTGGCTGACTACATTACGTGCCCTATGCTCCGACTATTGGGTGTCATCGGTTGGCGAGGTCATGTGACATGGGCTATGATTGGCTTACAAAATCACAGCACAATCTTGTACTCTCTGTTTCAATGCTTCAACACTAACATGCTGTTTTCGGTGGAATTTGAATTTATAGACTTTTGTAATATGAAATATGCATTGTATCATAATACAAAATATGCAGTGTACATGATGCTGCACATCAGAGATCTGTCAAAAACTTGTGTGTGTGTGTGTGTGTGTGTGTGTGTGTGTGTGTGTGTGTGTGTGTGTGTGTGTGTGTGTGTGTGTGTGTTTTAATCTTATCCCATGTTGGTAGAATTCTGGATGCTATAAATATTGTAGAGATACATCACACGAACGTCAGACTGCATGTTATGCACGTATTTTCAGGCTTGTTCGCTTGCTGTATTCCCATTACTAAATAGCTAAAAAGGATGTTCTCCCATTTTAGATGAGTAACATTTTTACTAATATGGTTATAAGGGTATAACTAATTACAGAGGCTTGTGCAGTAGCATTGAGCAAGGCTAAAATCAATCTCGGAGAATGAGCAAACTGTGAAACTTCTTGTTCAACCCATTTTTTAGTGTGGTTATGAATTTCCAACCAAGGCATCAAGTATTGTTCTTTTGTGTATTCCACTATGTAACATTTGTGATTCATGAGACTTTGCTATGCTTTTCAGTATTTAATGTAACTGAAACATAGTTTTGAACGAAATTTTATAATGAATTTATGTATACAGTACATTTAATTTTTAATCCATAGTTAGAGGGGAAACTGCTTTTAATACCTCACTTAATTAGTCAGTGTGGTTGTATTGCATTTGGAATTCCCTTACTACTTCCAACCGGAAAGCAAACTTGACCAGGCAGTTGAGAGGAAGTCCCACACTTTGAGGAGGAATCAAACCTACTAAAACTTGACAGTATCACTTCAATTGGGCGTTGTTACAGATTGAAGCCAATTTTATTGAATTAAGAAACCCCTAGATCATAAAGTGGTGAAAGCCTATCCTCTGTTTATTGTTGCAGCCGTATAGTTCGTTATTATATCCATTTATTCTACACCTAATTTGGAAAGCAGCTGCACAATGTGCAATTGAAATTGAGACAACTATGATTATCAGATTTATGAGTAGGTAATACACACGTTTGTAACTGTTTTTCAACATAGTCACCATAGCGATTGAGACTTTCTTCACCATTGTGCAGCTTTGCAAAAAATCTTTCTCCTGTTGTTCAACTGTGTCATCATGTTGCCCTCCAGTTCTTCATTTGAAGAAGCCATAGGTTACAACCAGCATTTTAGCAGAACATTATAAACATTGCATACAGTATGCATAGTGTTTCAAAGCAACCATTTGTTGTCATCCTGGTACATGAAGTTGCTCAAATGATACTGCTGCATCTATGGAACTCCTCCAGTGATTACGTGGAAGGCAATGGATTATCCTCATCATAGTGTGGATATGTCAACTTCCATTTCTTTGGCGTATGATGGATGTGGTTGAGTAGCATTTTGGCTCAAAGGAGGAACTTCAACACATATGGCTCAACAGGCAGGGATTGTGTTTTTGCAGAAAGGAGAGGGAACCTGCTTCACCATTACATTATATGTTTAAGCTAACTCAGTGATTGTTCAAAAATCCCCAACAGGTTTATATGATGTGTGCTTAACAGTTCTGAAATTCACTCTTGTTTTAATTTGAGCCTTTGACAGATTGAAAAATATGGTCCTCGTACTTCCTTGTCACTTGTTTTGTTGCTGCACGTTTTTCCACTTAATATTTTGTGTGAGCTGTGAAGCACATGTGTTAACATCATTTTGAGCACTTTCCTACCTGTAATTTTATGAATAGTAGGAGAAATAATATATGCTATCCATCACTCAGTCATACTGCAGTACAGAGAGAGGTGAACTAATGAGCTATAATTATCTCTGCGCAATTATCCAGTGGTTTGAGCAATTTAATAGTAATAAAATTAACTCAAAATTGCACTCAATAACACACAAAACCGCTTGGTCTACTGGTCCTAATGGACCTCAGTATCTCCTGGCTGCTGTGCCCTCCTCTGACAGTGGCATTGTGTGGGTGCATGAGGTCAGTGCACTACTCTCTTAGTTGTTGGGCTTCCCAAACCTTGGAGAAACTACTTCTTATTGAAGCAGCTTCTCAGTTACTATCGTGAAGCAGAGTGCATCCTGTTCCAGTCCTACCAACAAGGAAAAATCCTTGGCAGTACCAGAATTGAACGTGGATACTCCACATGGCAGTTGGACATGCTACAAAGGCATTTCATTATCGCCCATAGAAAATGCCAATAATCAGCTATCATTAGCTTAGTGCCTACAGGAAAAGTGTAGGTAAACTTCAACAAAAATCTTAAGAGTGGTCTCAAATCAAATATAGAAATACTGAAATAACATCTGATTATCACATCAAAAAGAAAATACAGAATTGATTAATCACTTTTGGGATCAGATGGTGATTGGATGACTAAAAGTGTTGGATAATCAGAGGAGAATGAAACATGTCATTTACAGAGCTCAAAATGAGTAAGAAAAATTAGATTTATAACAAAGAAACAGGAAATTCTTTGTAAATGCAATACCTGGTTGAATGGCTAATTTAGTAACTGACTCACCTTTGCCAAGTCTGTGCTGAACATTTCGTTTCTGTTCACTCGTGCACACAACATATTTGTTTTCTAATTTGTAGCCACTTTTAGCCACTCGGAATGCCTTACACTTCTCAAGCCCAACCTACAAAATTGTACAAAACTACATTGCAACTTTGAAATTAAAAGTAGTACAGTAAAAAGCTTCATAACGACACAGATAAAGCAGGAGATTAAGACATATAGTAAAGTGAACAGTACAGTAGCACAGTAGTCTGTCAACTGAGTGTTTGTGAGGGGTGTGACTCAGATGGACACCTTTTGTGACAAGAGTAAAATCAGTCGATAACACTGGCATACTGTTCAGTGAGGAGCACAGATGGATGATTGGACACATGATTGGATAGTCTGATGAGTTGTTTAATCGAAGGTCAGGTAATTGAGGTTCTTTAATAATGGGGAGTTTCTGTGTTTAGGAAAATTGAAGACAGGAACTTAATGGACAGCAAAATGATAAAAAAAAGAGTAAATATAACTTGGTTCGCTTTTGGTACACTAACTCTACTTTGCAGAACAGATGACATTGTCTCAAACAAGTTTTACAATCTGTATTAATCATATTTTGACTTATGGCAGTTAGAATGGGCTTTAAAACAAAAATCATTCAACGACTTGATTGTTGGGAGCACTAGGGAGCTGCACATTGGTAGTTACAAACAGTGACAGGGAAACAAATAATTGGTTCAGGAAACAAATCGAATGAAAGATGTAATTGTGACAGTTATGAAATTGAATTTGAATAAATAATTGAGGAGTAGTGGAAACAACTCACCAAATTGTAGAAGCACTGAGCTGTCGACAGGCGACAGGCAAACAATAAAATAATGAAAACTTTGCTAGCTTTTGGATGAATACATGCGTGCACGACACACACACACACACACACACACACACACACACACACACACACACACACACACCTGCACCTGCACCTACACCACACTTGTACAGCTCATTGTGCTGGCCGAACATAGAATGCTGAGGCCGCAATTTGGCTGGTAAACTGGAATGAGGGTTGTGGCAGGTCGGGTAGGTAGAGGGAGAGAGACGTAGGGAAGGAAGGGGGGCTGGGGAGGGTTAATTGGTGGCTCAGGGGGAGGCAGCAGTTGTAAGGAATATGAATGCAGGAGGGAGAGACAGCAGGTGAATGGGATTACCCACCTCCCATATTCCCACTGTCTGGGCACAAAAGGTCACTGCCCTCGTGATTCAGTACCTCCCAGGACTGGAGCGACCGAGTTACATTCTCCATCAGACTACTTATCGTCATGCCATGAAGTGAGGAATATCCTATCCACTATCCTCCCTAACCCTCCCACTGTAATGTTCCATTACTCACCGAACATATCCTTGTCAATCTCATCTCCACGTTAGTAGCTCATATTCCTACTATAGACCTAAATGCGAGACCTTTCCCTCCCACCACCACCACACCACCACCACCACCTACTTGAGGCCACTCACAAGCATCATCTGTCCTCTCAAAGGTAAGGCTATCTGTGAAAGCAGTCATTTGGTCTACAAGCCACTGTCCAGCTTTCTACTTGGGCATGACAACAACGAGCTGTCTATCTGCATGAGTGACCACCGTCAGACTTTGGCCGAGAGACAGCTGGGCCAACAAGTTGCTGAAAATGCTGCCCAACACGTTGTACTTCACAGCCTGTGCCAACTCCAGCTTTTCTAAACTGAGGAGGTGGGAACTCTCCCCATAATATATCCTACATTCCCGTAACTCCCACCGAGCGACGTGGTGCAGTGGTTAGTGCACTGGACCCACATTTGGAAGGGCAATGGTTCAAACCCACATCCAGTCATCCTGATTTAGGTTTTCTGTGATTTCTCTAAATTGTGTTAGGTGAATGCCAGGTTGGTTCCTTTGAAAAGGTAGGGTCGACTTCCATCCCCACCATTCCCTTACTCAATGGGACTGATGACCTCGCTGTTTGGTCCCCTCCTCCCAAATCAATCAACCCATAACTCGCCTGGCCTCAACCCTTACTAGTCCCTGTCCTTCCCTCACGTATCAATTTCTTGCTCCCACTGCAGCAGTATACAGCCTTGTAGTCCACCAACTCATCCCAGTCTTTTTCCCCCCTCCTCTACTTTCTTCTTTTTCTGCTCCCCACACTCAGAGCAGGGCCTCCCAGCTATGCATCTGGCAGTCATAGGCTGTCCTAACCATATCCCACAGCAGCACTACACCTTCCCCCAACCCAACCCCTGCTTTCCCTCCCCCTCCTTATGTCAGGCTCCTTACCCCCGCCCCACCCCACCCCAGTCCGGTCTGTGTGTGTGTGTGTGTGTGTGTGTGTGTGTGTGTGTGTGTGTGAGAGAGAGAGAGAGAGAGAGAGAGAGAGAGAGAGAGAGAGAGAGAGAGAGAATTGTGCTTGTGTGAATGTGGGCATTTTTTTCTACCTTAGAAGGAGGTCTTTTAGCCGAAAGCTCAAATGTATAACAGTCTTTTTGTTATGCCTGCATGTGACTCAGTGTTTCCACTATATGATCAACAGCAGTCAGTCCTCTTTGTAATATTACCGTTATTCCTTTGTTTTATTTGTGAATATAGTAATTCATAAGTATGCAATCTTGAAAGTTGGAAACTTCAGGTTTAAAAATAATCATTAAGTTCATTGTATTTTGTCCTGGCAGTGACAGAAACACAGAGAAATGGAGTAAGTCAACATTGTCAGTATTCTAGAAATATTCAGCAAGGGTGAAGCAGACCACGAAGATTCTCTCTTTTCAAGGTTGTCTTTTTTTTAAAAAATGTGTTGTAGATACTTCCATGCCTGAGATATAAGATAACATAGCCCTTGATTTATTATTTACATAGTGTATGCTCACATTAGAGCACTAAAATCAAACATTATATAACAGAGTCTACAATGTATAAGTTAAGATATTAGCAGTCAACAATTTCTTCCTTTCCCAAAACATCTTCATATGGAGTGATGTGGTGGGTTGTTCTTCTGCAGATGTGACATACATCTTCCACTGTGATGTTTTGAATGTCAGTCATATGTGTTTGTTGTTCAGAAGCAGCTTCTCCATATTCATGTTTCGTAATATTCAGTTCGTTCAGATCCATTTTTACTACTTCAAACCAGTTGTTTTTTGTCTTACTGTTCCAAAAGTAGTCAAATAGTTTTTTCAGGAATCTAGCATTCGGTGAGCGAGAAATGTGGACAAAATGTACAACTCTTATTTTTTTTATTTATTTTTTTGCATCGTACAAACAATGGATTCACTTTCTTGATAAACAACCAAATTGGGCAAGAGTCTCCACTGACCATTAACTTGGTGTAATTTTTTTTTTTTAATGATAATCATTCAGAGTATTCTTCTATCAACTTTCTGCGATTTACCAGTTGTTGCTTGAGTGTTTAGTTTAAACAGTGTTTCAGTTGCATATATTGCTTCCAGTTTAATGATGGAGGAATAATGCCAAATTTTAGCATTTATTGAAAGAGATTATTTTTTTGTGAGTTGGCCACGTAGTTCTCTGTGCTCCTTGTAGTTTTAATGTTCTATTACCTCTTCAAGCACTTTCATTGGCGTTCCAGGTAATCATCTAATGAGGTAGTTAAACTTTTCTACCATCTTAATTTTTTGAGCATTATGGGGTATAATATGGGATGTGTCAGCACGGAAGGTGGGTATCATATCTGTTTTCTCAAAAGAAATTTGCAACCCAGCCTTTTCTGCTAATCATTCTAGTTTCTATCTGAAACTTTGCTTTGTCGATACTGCTGCCAAACAACACCAAATCGTCTGTAAATGCAAGATACTCAAGTCGAATCTTTCTTCTAGTCTTAACAGATGGTGGACATATCTTGTTCCATTCACTCATGATTTTCTCCAGCACACAATTAAACAGTAATAGAGACAATCCGTCACCTTGTCATAGGCCAATTCGAATCTCAGAAGATTCGGAGACTTCATTTCTGAACCTTACTCTAGATTTAGTATTTTGAAGGGTGACAGTAATGAGATGGATAAGTTTCTAATGTTAACTAAATTCTGTAAGAACAGACAGTAGAGATTTGTAATGGATACTATCATAGGCTTTTTTTAAAATTGATGAAGTGGATCGCTAGCTTCTTGTTCCTGACCATCTGATGCTTCATTATTCGTTTAAGTCTACTCATTTGATAAGGACAGCTTCATCCAGGATGAAAACCACCTTCTTATTCACAGTTTATGGATTCTGAAATAAAAAACCTTAGAAATTGTTCCAATCTATATGTGGCATACCGGTGTACCGGTATAAAATGAGCGTTTTTTTTTGTGAAAATGAAACACTAATTTGGAATTGAAAAGCAAAAATATTTTATTCAAACTACTGACCATTGCTTTCTATACATTTTGACCACCTTTCTGGCAATTTGTGGACACCACGCCAATAGAAATGTTCGTCTTTTGAAGCAAACCAATCAGACACCCAATTTTCGACTTCTTCATAGGAATTGAAGTGTTCCTTAGCCAATGCGTGTCCCATTGATGAAAACAAATGGTAGTCGGAAGGGGCCAAGTCTGGTGAATATGGCGGGTAGGTTAGCAGCTCCCAGTCAAGTGTTTTGATTGTATCCTGAACCAGCTTTGCTTTGTGTACAGGTGCATTGTCATGTAAAAAAATTACTTTGCCATGTCTTGTGGCCCATTCTGGTCTTTTTTCAATCAATGAATAGTTCAAATTGATCATTTGTTGTCTTTAGCAATAAGTATTCACAGTTACGCTGGGTTCTAGAAGCTCATGATACACCACACCTTTCTGATCCCACTTGCCGAATCGACCTGGTTTTGCAGTTGATTTAGGATTCTTAAAATAAATCGATTTTTCATTGCCAGTAACAGTTTGATGCAAAATTGATTTTCTTTCATGTCTTTGAAGCAAAATTTGACAAATGGTTTTTTGGTTTTCCATCTGTCTTTCATTCAATTCATGTGGCACCCATTCTCCACACTTGTGGATATTTCCCATAGCTGTCAAACGGTCAGAAATTGTTTGTTGTGCAACATTTAGCATTGCTGCCATTTGCTTCGGATTCAAAGTATCATCTTCATCCAATATTGCTTGCATTTCGGCGTCTTCGAACTTTTTTGGTGATCTTCCACGTTCTTCATTTCTTACATCAAAATCATTATTTCTGAACTGTTGAAACCATATTTTGCATGTTGCTTCTGATAGAGCATGATCACCATATGCCTCAACAAGCATTCAGTGCGACTCTGCAGCACTTTTTTTTCAAATGAAAACAAAAAAATTAATGCTTCCTGCAAATCATCACTTTCTGGTACAAAATTCGGCATTGTTAACACGATGAAAACACATGATGTTTGTTCCATGACTTGATGTATACTAAATATCTTTGACAGATGTCATACCAACCAAACAAAAACAAAAAAAAGGCTCGTTCACAACAAATGTTCCCTATTGACATATTTGTATCTTAATGCTCATTTCATACCGCTACACCTGGTACAGCAAACCAGTGCTTAACAGTATTGATTAAAAACAGTCTTGGTTGCAACTGGTCCAGCAAGTGTAATTGCAACCAAGACTGTTTTTAACCAATACCAAAACCTTAGAGAAAATTCTTTAAGTCGTGTCCAGCAAGCATAAGACTCTCTAATTATTTGGACCTGATCCATCTCCTTTCTATCTCCTTATTGTACCATTCCATTCCTCTGGGAATTTCTCAGTATTCCAATGTCAATAAGATGTTTATGTAAATTTAGAATAGTTTGTACATTTGCATACTTCCAAAAATGGCCACTAGTTGATTCTCACCTGCTGCCTTATAAATCTGAAGTGAATTAATCACTCTTGATGGAGTGAGAGTCTGACTTTTCTAGATGCATTTTGCTTCTGAGCTAAGGGTAAATTCCAAATTGTGTTCTGGTTCCAGACTGTTTATTAGCTGTTCAAAGTACTCAGCTGAAATCATAGTACTGTCATAATTGTTATGTTCTACCTGTCCATTCATATCCTTCACCATAAGAGTGGGTGAAGTATATTTCGATTAGTACTGTTAAAATCTCTGGTATAATCTCTCATCTTATATTGACTGAAAGCCTCCTCGATAGATTTTAGTGATTCCTAATGAAATTTCCTTTTGGCACTTGTAATTTCTTTAGCTGTTGATTGTCTAGCAGTGATTAATTCCTCCCTGTAACTTTTTAGTCACTTAATAGAGCTCTATGCCTGCATAAAATTGCCATATCACATTCCTCAATCCAGCAAGTGTATTTCTTCAGTTTCTTTAATGGAGCAACTTCTTCAGCCATGCTTTTAATCCATTGAAAGTTGCTCCTAGATTATCACTTAAAGGTGTTTCGATCTCTCGCAATGTATTGTATTATTAATGATACCTGTAGAATCATAAGTTCTTTTTCTACGTAGCTTTTGAAGTCTAGGATTTTAGCATTTGAGATTCCTTTAAGAAATTTCCGATCCATGGCTGTATAATCTATCTGAAACTCTCCTAGCTTGACGTTGGGATGTTTCCAATTCATTTACTTATGTGGTCTTCTCTTAAAGCTCCTTGTCTCCAAAGCCAACACATATTTTATACAAAGTTCAGTTAACTGTTCTCCATTCATTTAAGCCCCCCAGGGGGTCCACAACTCTTTTTGTGGATACGTTGGTGGCGAGCACGGGGCCCCGAGCTATTGCAGCCTTCTTTCTCTCCAGGGCTGCATTTCTTTCCCCTTCCCCTCCTTTCCCCTTTCCCGTCGCCCTCTCCTCTCCCTCTCTTGGTGTCCTTGCTTATGTTCGCCCCCGCTATCCTCCTGGTTCTGTTGGTTTTACGATCTGGCTTTGTTGCGTAATCATCTCCTCCTTTTGGCATTCCTTGGTCCCCCTCTGGGGTTTGACCTCCGTTACAAAATTTATCCTCTGTAGTGGGAGCCATTTGGGGAAGAGCACCTTACCTAGTGTCTCCGACGTGCGCCCTCCTAGTACATTCCACCTTTTCTTTCACGTCGTTGTCTGATGCTAGGGTGCATAGCCAGCCCGTGTGGTGGGGTCGCTATGTACCCATTCGGTTGAGCCCCCTGAACACACAGGGATCACACTTCTGATATCTGAGCTGTGACCTCCTCATGGATGCCTTGGAGTGGTTGCTCGTCATCCTGGAGCATCGGAACTCCCGGCAATGGCCGCCGTGCCAGACGGCCCTTGCTGTGGCTTGGTTGGGCCCGTGAGGAGAGCCCCTGATCGGAGTGGGTGGTACCAGGGCGGACGCTATGCAAATGAAACGCATACGGGTCCAGAACTCTAGCCGTTCTTCTGCGGCTGTCTCTCTGCGTGGAACTGATTCCTCAAGTGCTTCTTCTCTTGCCCTTTCGGCCTTCCCTTCCATGGCTACCCCCTGGGAAGAGGGTCAAGCCCGTCGGCTAGGGGCAAAACCTTTCCTCCGTTATCTAGTTTGCACCAGGACTGATGGAAATACTTTCACCAATACCAAACCTTTATTCTTTGTGGAACACATTGAAGACAAGTTTGGCGAAGTGGACTGCCTGAGCAAGATGCGGTCGGGTTCGTTGCTGATCAAAACTGCTTCAGCTGCCCAATCTGCGGCCTGTACCCATCTTGGCACAATTCCTGTGTCCATTACCCCCTCACCAGTCTCTAAATATGGTACAAGGTGCGATTTTTCACAGGGACCTCATCCTTCAAACTGATGAGGAACTTCGGGACAATCTCGGACGGCGGGGTGTTCACTTTGTTCAGCGTGTCCAGAAGGGTCCTAAAGACAATTGCATTGATACTGATGTCTTTATCCTGGCCTTTGAAGGGGATACCCTCCCTGAGAAAGTTAAGATTATGGTTTATCGATGTGATGTGAAGCCGTACATCCCACCTCCTATGAGGTGTTTTAAGTGCTTGCGTTTTGGACACATGTCTTCCTGCTGTTCACAGGCCCCTCTCTGTGGTGACTGTGGACGTCCACTCCATGAGGGGAGTCCCTATGTTCCCCCTCCTGTGTGTGTAAATTGTCATGGTAGTCATTCTCCACGTTCACCAGATTGCCCAGTATATAAGAAGGAAGAGAAGATACAGGAGTATAAGTCCCTCGATCGTTTAATCTACACAGAGGCCCGTATGAAATATACACGTCTTCACCCTGTGTCCATGACATCTAGTTACGCCTTGGTTACATCTTCTCCCCTTTCCTTACCCCCGTCCCGGACCCCTCTCCTCCCCCCTTCCCCTGCGGCTCCCACACCTTCTCCTCTGGGTGCTGCTCCCCCTCCCCAGCCGGAGAAGTGTCCCACTCCTTCGGCGTCTGCCGGTCAAGGGCGCCTCTCCCGGGATGCCCCTTCCCGGCACCTTCCAGGCCAAAGGTCTGGTGCCGCGCGACAGACTGCGAGAGCCGCGGTCTGTCGGCCCCCAGGTCGCCCGGTGTCTTTCTATTCCTGATCTTGCTGCAGCTGGCTCCTTTATGCCACGCAGCCCTCTTCGATCTCAGCCTGAAAAGAAGAAGAAACGTAAGTCCCAGGACAAAGAGCCTCTGGTGTCACCAGAGGTCCCTTCCCCGACTTCACAACCGGATTCTGACCTGTCGCTCATGGATGTTGCACCCTCCTTGTCGGTGACGGGTGGGGACCCGGCGGTATGACTGGCTTTAGCGTGTTCATCCCCATTTAAATCATCGTTCTGTGGTTATCCAATGGAATTGTAGCCACCTTCCGGAATTGAAATCCCTTCTTTCGTCTTACTCTGCAGCTTGTGTGGTTCTCCAGGAATCTCATTTTACTGATTCTCACTCACCGACCCTCTGTGGGTTCCGTGTTTTCTGTCGAAATCGGGTCAGACCACTGCGGGCTTCTGGTGGTGTTTGTACGTTGGTCCGTACAGACATTGCTAGCACGTGGATTCCTCTTCAAACTACATTGGAAGCGGTTGCTGTTAGGGTCCACCTAGACTCTGCGGTCACAGTTTGCAATCTTTATCTCCCTCCTGACAGGACTCTTACACCTGCTGCCTTAACTACCCTTCTTCAGCAACTTCCTCCTCCTCCTTTCCTCCTCCTCGGGGATTTTAATGATCATCATCCCTTGTGGGGCAGTGCCTTTCCATCTAGATGAGGTCTTCTTATAGACCAGTTTATTGCAGACCACGACTTGTGCCTTCTTAATGATGGCTCCCGTATTCATTTCAGTGCCCGTCATGGTATCTTTTCTGCCATTGATCTTTCTCTTTCTTCTCCCTCTCTCCTCCCTTCATTACACTGGTCGCCACACAACGACCTTTGTGGTAGCGACCATTTCCCGTTGATTATCTCGCTCCCTTCCCGCTCCCCGATGGACAAGTTACCTCGTTGGTCTTTCCGACGCACTGATTGGCCTCTATACACTGCACAGGTCGTGTTTTCTCCCTCTTTGTCAGGTTGTATTGATGACGTCCTACGTGACGTGTCTGATGCGATTGTTCGCGCTGCTACCCTTGCTGTCCTGCGCTCATCTGGACCATTACGTCGCCGGCAAGTCCCATGGTGGAGTACGGCCATTGCCATTGCCATCCGTGTTTGCCGTCGAGCTTTGCAACACTTTAAGAGGCACCCGTCCATAGCCAGCCTTACTACCTTTAAACGCCTCCGTACTAAAGCCCGTTATTTAATCAAACAGAGCAAGCGGATATGTTGGGAACGATTCGTTTCTTCCCTTGGTTCTAGTGTCCCTCTGTCATGGGTATGGGCTACACTTCGCTCTCTCCAAGGTTGCCTTCACCTCCCAGATGGCCTTTGTACGGACCCATTAGTTCTTGCAGAACATCTTGCGACCCATTTTGCAGTGGCCTCAGCATCAGCCTCCTATCCAGCTGCTTTCCTTCACCAGAAACAGCGGGCTGATGCTTCCACCTTATGTTTTACCCCTTGTGAGTCAGAATCTTACAACGAACCTTTTACTGAATGGGAATTAGCATCGTGGTTCCTGTCCTTAAGCCTGGTAAGAACCCCCTACATGTAGACAGCTATCGGCCAATTAGTTTGACCAATGTTGTTTGTAAGTTACTTGAACGGATGGTAGCCCGTCGGCTCAATTGGGTCCTCGACATGGCCTGGCGCCATCACATCTTACCTACCCTTCATCAGTGGGGTCTTCAGGGCCCACTCCCGATTTTTATCCGCCAGTTCCTGTTCCATCAGTCATTCAGAGTTCGAGTTGGTACTGTTTTTAGTTCTCCACGGACCCAGGAGACGGGCATCCCACAGGGTTCTGTCTTGAGTGTCCTTCTTCTCCTCATTGCTATCGATGGACTTGTGGCCTCTGTCGGTCCTTTGGTCGCCCCTGCCCTGTGGATGATTTCTGCATTTGGGTTAGTTCCTCTTTGATGGCATCTGCAGAGCGGCAGCTCCAGGGAGCTATACGGTGTGCCTCTGCATGGACCCTCTCACACGGGTGTCAATTTTCTCCTTCAGAATCGCAGGTGGTCCACTTCTGTCGCCGTACTACGATCCACCCTAATCCAGAGCTCTATCTCGATGCACAACGATTGCCTGTGGTCCCACCGTTTAATTTCCTGGGTCTTCTTTTCGACAACAAGCTCACTTGGCTGCCCCATATCAGACTTCTGAAGGTAGGATGTTTCCGTAAACTCAATGTCCTTCGCTTCCTTGCCCACTCCTCTTGGGGTGCGGACCATTCCACCCTCCTCTGTCTTTATGGTGCTCTAGTTCTGTCTCGCTTGGACTATGGTTGTCAAGTTTATGGTTCAGTTGCTCCTTCCACACTGCACGTGCTGGATCCAGTCCACCATCGTGGTATCCGTTTGGCCACCGGTGCCTTTCCTACTAGCCCTGTTGGTAGTCTCCTGGTTGAAGCTGGTATCCCCGCCCCTTTCTGTTCGGCGGTCCCAGCTTCTGGTGTCTTATGCACTCGCTATCCGTTCCTCTCCCACTCATCCTTCCTTTTCTATCCTGTTCCCAGACCATGGACGTCGCCCACCCGACTCCCGCCCTCGGGTGGGTTTACCGGTTAGGCTCCGCCTTGCGTCTCTTTGCCGTGATTTTCAGCTTCCTTCTTTGTCCTGTCTTCCTTGCTCCCTCCCCTCCACCCCCCTCCCTTGGTTAGTTCCTTGGCCTCGAATTCGGATGGATCTTCGCCGAGGTCCAAAAGATTCCATGCCCCCGGTGGTGTTCCATTCGTTTTTCCGCCAAATTTTATGGGAGTTTTGTTATGTATGGACTCGATGAGTGGCCTTCTTGCTATTGACCAGTGTTTTTCGTGCCATCCATTGGTCTCTGCCATCAATGACCATCTCTCTGATATTCACCGTGCTGCTTGTTGCATTGACTTCCTTTGGGTCCCTGGCCATGTGGGTATCCCGGGTTATGAGCTCGCTGATCGTTTGGCTGGGGGAGCAGTCACTTAGCCCCTGTTTTCTGTAACCCCTCCTGCAGCGGATTTACGGCTTCACATCAAATCCCAATTCGCACAGTCATGGGCCAATTCTTGGAAGGCTACTCCCCTGTCTAATAAACTTTGTGCGATTAAGGTGACACCAGGCCCGTGACGTTCTTCCTTTCGCCTCTCCCGAAAGGACTGGACCACACTGTGTCGTCTCCGCATTGGCCATACCAGGCTGACCCGTGGTTTTCTTTTGCGTGATGAGCCACCCCCACTTTGTGGTTGTGGAGCCTTCCAGTCAGTAGCCTACATTTTGGTTGAATGCCCCCCTTCTTTTGGCTCTGCGTGCTAAGTACAGGCTCCCCCACATTTTACCTTTGATGTTGGCTGACGAGTCCCGGATGGTCTCTCTGGTTCTCGGTTTCCTCCGGGAAAGTGGTTTTTATTCTCAGTTTTAAGGTTTTATATCTCTCTCTGGTATTGGGCAGGGTGGTGAATGTTTGGGTGTCTCCCACTGTAAGCAGTGTTCGGAGATTCCCGATTCACCTCCCTGACCGAAATCCTCCTTTCTTCCCCTTTTACTCTGTTTTTACCCCTTTTTTTAAGGCTTGGTTAGTCTCCTTTTCCCATACGTACTTTCTACATTCTAGCGGTTGTACTTTTTAAGTCACAGCAGGTCTTGCCTATGCTGCTTCAGCATAGCGTTGGGTTCGTTCTCTTGCTGACTTCCCTCGTTTTGTTTTTACCATTGACAACATGACTGCCCCTTTACGTTTTTAGCCTTTTTCCTTTTATTGTTCTGACTTTCGTGAGATGTCACATTAGCGGAATGGACCACATTTGAAACAAGGGACTGATGACCTTGCTGTTTGGTCCCTTAAACCTCAAACAATCAACCAACCATTCCTTTAACAATATCGGTAAATTGAAACATAAAACAGATAGCTTATGTCAGCACAAGATATATGGCATAGCTCTTCAACATTTATGTAATACTGATCAGGACCTGATGGAATCAGGAGGATTGTTGTTGTTGTTGTTGTTGTTGTTGTTGTTGTTGTTGTCTTCAGTCCTGAGACTGGTTTGATGCAGCTCAGTCCTGAGACTGGTTTGATGCAGCTCTCCATGCTACTCTATCCTTTGCAAGCTTCTTCATCTCCCAGTACCTACTGCAACCTACATCCTTCTGAATTTGCTTAGTGTATTCATCTCTTGGTCTCCCTCTACGATTTTTATCCTCCACACTGCCCTCCAATACTAAACTGGTGATCCCTTGATGCCTCAACACATGTCCTACCAACCGATCCCTTCTTCTAGTCAAGTTGTGCCACAAACTTCTCTTCTCCCCAATTGTATTCAATACCTCCTCATTAGTTATGTGATCTACCCATCTAATCTTCAGCATTCTTCTATAGCGCCACATTTTGAAAGCTTCTTTTCTCTTCTCGTCTAAACTATTTATTGTCCATGCTTCATTTCCATGCATGGCTACACTCCATACATACACTTTCAGAAAAGACTTCCTGACACTTAAATCTATACTTGATGTTAACAAATTTGTCTTCTTCAGAAATGCTTTCCTTGCCATTGCCAGTCTACATTTTATATCCTCTCTACTTCCACCATCATCAGTTATTTTGCTCCCCAAATAGCAAAACTCATTTATTGTTTTAAGTGTCTCATTTCCTAATCTAATACCCTCAGCATCACCTGATTTAATTCGACTTCATTTCATTATCCTCATTTTGCTTTTGTTGTGTTCATCTTATATCCTCCTTTCAAGACACTGTCCATTCCGTTCGACTACTCTTCCAAGTCCTTTGCTGTCTCTGACAGAATTACAATGTCATCGACGAACCTCAAAGTTTTTATTTCTTGTCCATGGATTTTAATACCTACTCCAAATTTTTCTTTTGTTTCCTTTATTGCTTGCTCTAATAACATTGGGGATAGGCTACAACCCTGTCTCATTCCCTTCCCAACCACTGCTTCCCTTTCATGCCTTCGACTCTTATAACTGCGGCCTGGTATCTGTACAAATTGTAAATAGCCTTTTGCTCCCTGTATTTGACCTCTGCCACCTTCATAATTTGAAAGAGAGTATTCCAGTCAACATTGTCAAAAGCTTTCTCTAACTCTACAAATGCTGGAAACGTAGGTTTGCATTTCCTAAATCTATTTTCCAGTATAAGTCGTAGGGTCAGTATTGCCTCATGTGTTCCAACATTTCTACGGAATCCAAACTGATCTTCCCTGAGGCCGGCTTCTATCAGTTTTTCCATTCGTCTGTAAAGAATTCGCGTTAGTATTTTGCAGCTGTGACTTATTAAACTGAGAGTTATGTAATTTTCACATCTGTCAACACCTGCTTTCTTTGAGATTGGAATTATTATATTCTTCTTGAAGTCTGAGGGTATTTTGCCTGCCTCATACATCTTGCTCACTAGATGGTAGAGTTTTGTCAGCAGTTCTAATGGAATGTTGTCTATTCCGGGGGCCTTGTTTCGCCTCGGGTCTTTCAGTGCTCTGTCAAACTCTTCACGCAGTATCGTATCTCCCATTTCATCTTCATCTTCATCTACATCCTCATCCATTTCCATAATATTGTCCTCAAGTACATCGCCCTTGTATAGACTCCTTCCACCTTTCTGCTTTCCCTTCTTTGCTTAGAACTGGGTTTCCATCTGAGCTCTTGATGTTCATACTAGTGGTTCTCTTTTCTCCAAAGGCCTCTTTAATTTTCCTGTAGGCAGTATCTATCTTACCCCTAGTGAGATAATCCTCTCCATCTTTACATTTGTCCTCTAGCGATCCCTGCTTAGCCATTTTGCACTTCCTGTCGATATCATTTTGTAGACGTTTGTATTCCTTTTTGCCTGCTTCATTTACTGCATTTTTATATTTTCTCCTTTCATCAATTAAATTCAATATTTCTTCTGTTACCCAAGGGTTTATACTAGCCCTCGTCTTTTTACCTATTTGATCCTCTGCTACCTTCACTATTTCATCCCTCAAAGCTACCCATTTTTCTTCTACTGTATTTCTTTCCCCCATTCCTGTCAATTGTTCCCTTATGCTCTCCCTGAAACTCTGTACAACCTCTGGTTTAGTCAGTTTATCCAGGTCCCATCTCCTTAAATTCCCACCTGTTTGCAGTTTCTTCTGTTTTAATCTACAGTTCATAACCAATAGATTGTGGTCAGAGTCCACATCTGCCCCTGGAAATGTCTTGCAATTTAAAACCTGGTGCCTAAATCTCTGTCTTACCATTATATAATCTATCTGATACCTTTTAGTATCTCCAGGATTCTTCCATGTATACAACCTTCTTTCATGATTCTTGAACCAAGTGTTAGCTATGATTAAGTTATGCTCTGCGCAAAATTCTACCAGGTGGCTTCCTCTTTCATTTCTTAGCCCCAATCCATATTCACCTACTACGTTTCCTTCTCTCCCTTTTCCTACCCTAGAATTCCATTCACCCGTGACTATTAAATTTTCATCTCCCTTCACTACCTGAATAATTTCTTTTATTTCATCATACATTTCATCAATTTCTTCGTCATCTGCAGAGCTAGTTGGCATATAAACTTGTACTACTGTAGTAGGTGTGGGCTTCGTATCTATGTTGGCCACAATAATGCATTCACTATGCTGTTTGTAGTAACTTACCTGTACTCCTATTTTTTTATTCATTATTAAACCTACTCCAGCATTACCCCTATTTGATTTTGTATTTATAACCCTGTATTCACCTGGCCAAAAGTCTTGTTCCTCCTGCCACCGAACTTTCTAATTCCCACTAAATCTAACTTCAACCTATCCATTTCCCTTTGTAAATTTTCTAACCTACCTGCTCGATTAAAGGATCTGACATTCCACGCCCCGATCCGTAGAACACCAGTTTTCTTTCTCCTGATAACGACGTCCTCTTGAGTAGTCCCCGCCTGGAGATCTGAATGGGGGACTATTTTACCTCTGGAATATTTTACCCAAGAGGATGCCATCATCATTTAATCATACAGTAAAGCTGCATGCCCTCGGGAAAAATTACGGCTCTAGTTTCCCCTTGATTTCAGCCGTTCGCAGTACCAGAACAGCAAGGCCATTTTGGTTAGTGTTACAAGGCCAGATCAGTCAACCATCCAGACTGTTGCCCCTGCAACTACTGAAAAGGCTGCTGCCCCTCTTCAGGAACCACACGTTTGTCTGGCCTCTCAACAGGTACCCCTCCGTTGTGGTAGCACCTACGCTACGGCTTTCTGTATCGTTGAGGCACGCAAGCCTCCCCACCAACGGCGGTCCATGGTTCATGGGGGGGGAGCTTATATATAAGAAACAAAAAATTATTCAATACAATTGGCCCCCACTGTGCACAGATATCACACAGAGGTGCACAGTGGCCGAGCTTATTTCTCTTTTTGACGTTTGCTAATCCTGACTGGTATGGGTGTAGTCTTTATTTTTGGCCATTGGAGCTATCCTGAATGTTTATCAATTTATATGGGCATGTTGGCTTCTTTTAACCCATACATATATGTCTTCTCTCCTAACAATGTGCATGCCGTAACCGCATAGCCCCAATATTGTCAGTCACCATCTGCACAGTTTTTAGCTTGCAAAGTACGTGCGTGCAGGCCATCATCATCATCATCATCACAGATTGTGCTCATGTGTCTAGTATGAGGCTGGAGTGTCCGTGTTGTGCGTTAACAGTGGCTTTCACTGCACATATTCGTGAAGCTCATGTTCAGTGGTGTGAACCTTTGTAAAATCTTTGATACGGTGACAACTGGTTTCCATATTAGCAGCCCGAGCTGCTCATTAATTGGGACAATCTTAGCATCTTAGCTTGCAGGATGGTGAAGGGGGCGGGGGGAGGGGAGTGAGGCGCGGGGTGTTGAAAGCAGGAGAGAGAGAGGACTGGAGTACGGGTGAGGAGCAGCGAGTTAGAAAAGTTTATTGCAAGCAATGAGGGAGTATAGGAGTGAAGGTGGAGAATTAGTAGTAGTAGTAGTAGTAAGAGAGAGAGAGAGAGAGAGAGATACACTCAATTGTATGACGTAAGAAAAACTAGAGAGATAATGTTGTTATTGTGATGATAGCAGGTTATAATGATGTGCGAAGAGTTGAGGAGGATAAAAGGGAGGGGATGATAGTGACTGTCTCCACGTTACCCAGGCGACGCTCTAGTTTGTTTTGTGTACTCTAGGCTTTGTTCTACAGTACCGAGGTGCTGGGATTTCAGTGTGTGTCAGTAGTTTAGAGATGTGTCTACAAATAAACATAAAATTATTTAGTTTTATATTCAATTATGGTAACTAAGTTTGGGATTAGCCCTTGTAGAGGCAGAGTTAAGATATGTTCAGTTTAGAAAAAGTGGGCTTGGGCAGTGAGAGGGCGTGAATGGCGTGATTTCAATTGGGACACATTGTAAAGCAGCTGTTAAAAACAACAAAGGAGTGTTGTGCAAAAATCTCAGCAGCTGAATGGTTTAGTTGGCATTCGGCCACAGTTTGGAGGTTGCTAGTTATCTGAGTTAATAGTTTCTTTGTGGCCACATCCAGGTAGAGTGCTTTGCAATATTAGCAGTGAAGGTGCTGTGTGGTATTACTTTCACTTGTGGTCTGGACTTTAATAGAGCAGGAAACAGTAAAAAAGTTATTATATCTGCTCTTTACAGGTATATGACGTATGGGCAGAGGGTTTCAAGCAGGAGAGGAATAAACACAGACATGATACTATGGTTGAATGAGCAGTAGATTGCTATATTTGCTCGAGTTGGGATTGTTATAGGTAGGTTATTCCTCATTTTCAGGCCACATGAGAGGCAATCAAAGCTCAGGTGAATGTAGTTGTAAGAGTCCTAGGTGGTACTGAGTGATGAAGAGTGCACTTCTTTGGCACGTTTCAGCTGGTGTGAGAGTTACTGTCCAAAGTATAACATTTTCACCATGTACTTTGTGGAGTGTGTATGTTGTGTTTTGAAAAAAGATGAAACGCCACGCATCTGTTTATGAAACTTTGATCAAACCTTGCATAAGAAACTGATTCTGTCCTGGTGCGTCCAACAAACAAATACACTTTTGTAAGGGAGACTGCGTCCATTTGAAGATGAGGGTTTTATATTTTCATTTAAAACTGTGTCATGATCAACATCGTTAAAAAGTGATGGGATATATGTAACCCATTTTTTATTTTATACTCAAACTCAATGGAAACTTGCTCTTCATTTTAGTTGGCTAAGAAACAGGTATGTCTCATGTCACTTCTTAGCATTGTAGGATGCAGACTTCAGTGAGTTTCCTAAGAGATGGGATGAAACATTTTTTAGCCATTTATCAGCCAGCCATGTGTAACTGCTCTAATATTGTAGATAATTCCTCGTGGGATTTCTCCATCTTTTGTCATAGATTTAAAAAGGACTGAATCATCATAATCTTCTAATATGCTTTCAGCCAGAAAATGACAAGTTTGCTGGAACTCTTGGTGTCGCATGGCTTGAAGCTTTTTGAGTGATCTCTGACTGATATTGCCAGAGCTGGCAGTCTGCGTGACCATTTCATGTTGTAAACATATGACAGCAAAACATCGAATTTTTATTGTTGGTCAATGTCGGTGTTTTTCTCTATAAGGTATCAATGTTAGGAAGGTTACAGACATTTACTCAAGACACTGTGCAGGTTGGAGAGGGACACATTCATATTTATTCGTCAGACTGGACCGTCACCATAAGATTGTATGACGGGAAGGGATAAAGAATGGGCCAGGGCAGTGATATGTACATTGTCTGTTTGCCTAATTGAGTTCTGTCCAGTTGGGGAAACCCTACCAATAGGCCCAGTACTTTATATTGTGCAGTTTATTTTTGAAGTACTTTCCTTATTTTTTGTCAGATTTTTGTGCAGGGAGACTGTTAAAATTACTTGCCGTATTTTTGTCCAAATTTTAATAGTCAAATGAAGAATGGGAAATGGACAAATGGAGAATGTAAGGTGCCCAGCCCACCCCACCCAAAATAAAAAAACTTGGAAGTAACCAGGATAATTAAGAAAAATTTAATAGTTGATTAGAGGGAAATATAGTTATGTAAACGAAGTGTTAAAAAATTCATTTGTTCCAGGGTTAGATAGTTTGCACTACTAGTTGTGTTGGCGTAGAAATTATCGAATTCTTTTTTCCATTTTGGAAAAAAAAAGTATCAGATTACAGTTTCAATTTAAACTTCTATGCTTTCTCTTGATCTATATACCCTTAATGATAATAGAAAACTGTGTTTAAATTTATTATATTTCATGCTTTCTGAACAAAACTTCAAAATTAAAAAAAGTGAAAAAAAGTCAAATGTTTTGAAAAGTGATTTTTCTAAGAGTAAGAAATAAAATAAATTAGAGAGCATATGACACACCTCATTTGCAATACATGATTTAGAGCATCATTCAAAAGTGTGTCAAATGTTTCTCTAATCTATTGTACTTCTCTAATCTATTGTACTTCTCTAATGTATTTTATTTCTCTAATCTATTTTATTTCTTACTTTCCGCAAATCCCTTCACAAAACGTTTGTCCATTAAAAGAAAAAAAAAATTCTCTTATTTGATTGTTTCTCAGTGTTATGTTGAAACTGAAAATATGTATATCATTTAAATTATATTTACTGATAATTCAGATCACATTTATTTGAATTATTTAAAAAAAAAGAAATAATTTTTATTAAACACTTAAAATGTAATAAATTAAAGAGAAAAACTCGGCAATGATAAACTGTTGAAAGTTTTTCAGAAGATAGCATTGTAATAACATGAAAGTTCTGTTCTGAGTCGTCATGCTGTTTCACTACAGTAAGAAAATCAGTTGCCCATAGTCAAAATTTGAACACAGAAAACAAACTGCTTTCAGCATAACACCAGACATTTAACAATGCCCTCATATCCTGTGAGATTCCACATTCACAAGACATTTTGCCATGTCACCATCAGTAGAGTTTATCATCATCACATGCATGAAACAAGAACTTAGAGCTATGAATACAGACTTACATTGATCTGTGGTTATGAGAGTTGTTAGCTTTATTTGAAGGTGCAACCCAGTGTGTCTTAATATTCCCTTCAACTTTGCATGATGTATTTGTCCCTTGATATTGCTCAATATCTTACTGATTTAATCATCAGATATTCATTTTCCGTCAGTAATTAAGCAGTTTTCATACACTTTAAACTTAGAATATATGTAATGATTCTGTCCAGCAATATCAGATTTCCCGAACAGAACAATAGTACCGAAAATGCCAGAGTTTTGAAAGATCTTTAATGTGTTGCATCAGTTTAAATTGAATATTTATGTAACACATGTATATAAATACAAAAACCAGGAAATACAGCGTTGAAGTTTCACAGACACACAAATCAGCATCGTGCTTGCTCAGTTTTCTTATATCAGTCGATCATAGCATAGGACACTGACATTGTGCAACTGTGTTTTGAGTGGTGAAACAAGTGTTTTGGGTGCAAATTAGAATGCTGAGAATATTTGTTTCAGTATTTATTCAGTATTTCTTTAATGTTTTGAGAATGAAGTTTGTGGTGACAACATGAGCTTTCGCATTAGACCAGTGTAGGTAAGGTTGGAATGCAATCAGATGCCATGTTGATTTACATATTTGCAGGAGTAAAGTGCTGTTATTGATTTTTTTCTCGTATTTATGCTTGTGAACTATGAAAATATATATTTTAATTGATGAATTTTATTAAAGCCATCTCAAAATCGTGTCATTTTCTGCATGAATATTTATGAAAAAATGTTCAGAAATGTGACATTGATGACAAAAACTGATATAGGAATGGAGTTCACTTGAGATAGGGTATTTTAATTTGGCATCACATCTAGAGCCCCATTTCTTTATGTGGAAAATAAAGTGTTGAGAAAAAAGTCAAAATCCAGTTTCAGCATTCAATAACTATCAGTTACCTATAAACTGTTTCCTTCCAATTTGAGATTTTTTATGCAATAATGGAAATAACACCAACTTTTACAACATTCTGTAAAAACTACCGGTTTCATGTTTTTCGCTAAAAATTGGCAATTTCTCAATATATTTTGTGTTACGAGTTGTGCAAAGTTTTCTTATCGCTAAATACGTCACTGCTCTGACATAGTTTCTAGAAGGCTATCTGATTCTTTGTTTACAGGATACTCCTCTTTCAACATTCCTTTCAGTCTTTCTGCTTTTAGAGATTTGGATGTGACAAATTTTGCTTACATTTTTTAACAATAAATATTTTAAGATATGTGGAGTATGTTTTTGAAGTCGATAACGTGTTGTGTTTATTTTCCAGTTGGCTCACAATAAAGAATGGGGATTCCACAATGCCAGAGTCAATACTGTTGCTTGGTCACCAAATTCTCTTTTAGTTGCCAGTGGAAGCTTGGATACAACTATAATTGTGTGGAGTGTACAGAACCCTGCAAAGCACACAATTATTAAAAGTAAGATCTTATTTGTACAAGACTGTTCTTGTACCTTATAGCTACAAAACAACTTCTGTGTTACATTTTTATTTACAGATGCTCACCCACAGAGTCAGATTACTCGGCTGGTGTGGCTGGACAATGAGACACTTGTTTCTGTGGGACAAGACTGCAACACTAAAATTTGGGAAATATCTTCTATTTAGGTAATGTATGAAACAGAACACATTTTACCATTTAAATTACATGTATTTCCCGTAGCCCTGTTGATATTATTCCACCTAGCAAATTGTCTTTAAGATGTCTTTACCATTTAAATTGCATGTATTTCCCATGGCCCTGTTGATATTATTCCACCTAGCAAAATATCTTTAAGATTAAATGAAACAACAAGTTCACTGTTACCAGTCACCGTTTTATTTATTTCCACGACGCGTTTCGAAGGTTTAAACTTCCATCATCGGGTGGATTTACATTAGTTAGTATTACATTTGTGTGTGTGTTGTGTTACGATTTTTGGAGGAACTTGTGGCACTGCCTAGTGGAGAAACAAGACACTACACTATTACAGGTGGTTTAGGATTACTTTTGACAGAAAATTAAACTGATATCTAATGGTAAACATTAAATAAGTAAACTAGAGTACCTCCAGTGGTTGTTTCATTTAATGTCAGAAACAGTCACGGTAAAGCCTAACCTAAAAATGTCTTCAAGATGTAAAAGGATCATGATATGACTGGCAACCTCAGATGCACATGCAAACAGGTTTGTGTGTGTGTGTGTGTGTGTGTGTGTGTGTGTGTGTGTGTCATGCTGTTTCTACTGTGCAGTTTTGAATTTATTCAGGACCAGACTTTCAAGACATTACACACATTGAGAAGTTTAACTTCTTCAAGGACTGAATAATTAGTGAGAAGAGATTTTTTTCTCTTCAGAAGTAGGGAGAATTCTTGGGACAATTTATAAGGTATACGTTTCAAATATCTGGAAAATTGATACAGCATATTATTTCATATTTGTTATGTTGTGTAAACACTTGCTTATTAATTAATGGTAGACTGAAAAGATGGAGCTGTTTCATAAAGAAATATTTAAATCCAAAATAATTTCTGGATTTTTTTCACTTCAAAAGTGCACATTGCTAATGAGTGGTTGAAATTCCCTAGTTATGGATTACAAGAGACACAGCATCCCATAAATTTATTGCTAGTGGTTATTAACCCTTTCATTACGAGTACCATATTTAGCCGGCATCAGTGTGTTGCTCTATGTGTACGAGTGCCGCCATAGTTTGCCGGTGTCCACCATGCTCTGTATGTATGAGTGCCATATTTAGCCGACATCCACACGCTACTGTGAGCGTACAAGCAACATATATAGGCAGCGTCAGCATAAATCTTTCTTCAAGCATTACAAGCCACTGGAAAAACAGTTATTAATTTATGCAAGGTTCATAACATTCATTTGAAAATTGTATTTATAGCTATGTTTACTTTGTTTTATAAAATATTGTACCTTTCTTTCAGAATGCTAAAAAGGAGTTCAAAAAGAATTATATTTGCTAACGGACTCACTGATTCGGGGATGATTCAGATAATGAAAATCAACATATTGTTGCATTTCTTATAAAAACTAAGAAAAGAAGAGCTGTATGTAGTACTTCCGAATCAGAAGCGGAGAATATTGAACCTATTAACAGTGACCATGGAGTATGGATGTCAAAAATATTTGTGCATAAAATACACAAGTTTGCATCAGAAAGTTCAGGGATTAAAGTAAACAAACTTGCTCAGTGAAAATATTAAATTACTTTCAGCTTTTCGTCTCTGAGGATCTCGTAGAGTTAATTGCAAATGAAACAAATCACTATTGGTCTCAGAAAGGTGATAATAATGTAAACAATTCAGAAGGAACTGGAGTAGCTGAACTACACTGTTTTTTTGTCATATCATTTTTAATGACGCGCAACAAGAAGTTATCTTTAATAGATTATTGGAGTAAAGACAAACTAATGTGTAGCAATATTTTTGGATAAGTAATGGCTGGAGTCTGCTCTTTCAAATTACTACGAATGCTACATTCTAACCATGATGTCATTTCTACCAAAGGTCATTTGTACAAAATACGGAAAGTCATTGACTTATTACAAAAAAAAATTTAGTCAGTCATCTCTACCATTCCAAAAGCTGTGCATAGATGAAAGTTTACTTTTTATACAAAGGGCGGCTGTCGTTCATACAATACATTCTGTCAAAAAGAAACAGATTCGGAATAAAATCTTTTATTCTCTGTGACTGTGAGACAGGGTTTGTAAAAGATTTAATTGTTTATGCTAGATCATTTACCCTGGTGGACACCAAAAATAAGGATACTGGAAAGTCGGGAGCAATAGTTGAAGCACTTATGAAGCCCTATTTAGGAAAGGCCCATACTGTTTACGTAGATAATTGATATTCCAGCCGAGGTTTATTTAGAATGCTACACATTGCACAAATGCGTGTGGGACTGTAAGAAAGAAAAGGAAAGGAATGCCTAAAATTGATGAATGATTAAAAAGAGGACAGACAACCTCGCGATCATGAAAAAATTTAATATTCATACAGTGGATGCACAAAAAAGAAGTCTATATGCTTTCTACCATGCGCTCAGATGAATTTGCTACAGTAATCGAGCACAGTTGGGAAAAAGTTATCCAGAAACCTGTATTGGATTATAATAATTTAGTGGGTGCAGTTGATAAAGCAGATATGGTTATAAGCACTGTGGAATCAACACACAAATCTCGGAAATGGTATCGCAAATATTTCTTTCACTTACTGGACGTTTGTGTGTGTGGAAGGCCTATTGCCTTTATAAACACAAGAGGAAAGAACCGGTATCCATGGCAAAATTTCAATTGCAGTTAATTAGGATAGGAAGAAACCGAAACAGAAAGTGTGTTATTTGCAGTGCAAACGGCAGAAAACGAGAGTCTAAGTATGAGTGTAAAAACTGTAATGTGGGTTTGTGAGTTGACCCATTGTTTTCAAATTTATTATACTGAATTACATTATTAATAATCTTTTGAATGATCCTAAATTGCATTTTTATTTATAATACTTGTAAAATCCAAATATATTGTTAGGTAACACTTAAATAAGATAACCTGCACATCAGCTTACTGACATGCAATGTGCACAGTTCACGGCACTGTGCACTGATCAGTGACGTCAGTGCAGCGTTCAGTGGCGCCACGCAGCGGAGCAGACTGTTGTAACAAAAGGGTTAAGGAGCTTTCAAATTATTTGGCAAACATCAAATATAGTGAAATTAATTAGAAGATATCTTAGGAATTTTAAAACAAAATACCTGTTATTTTGTTAACAAATATTTATACAAACAAGTCAGAATAATGTGTCTACCTGGAGATTTGTAATCATGTATTTCAAAGTAGAACAAGAAACTTGTTTATATTGACTCACTGTAATTCACAGCCAAGGGGAGATAGACACAGCAAAATCTGTATAACCAACTGTGAGAATAGATCAGTTTCTTTTAGGTATTACAAACAGTAACTAAAATGTATCACTTAACTAACCACCTCTCATTCATTTGAACAGTAACTGACCATTTTACATGATCTTCATATAGTCAAAAGTGATACATAGTTACGTTAGTGCTTGAATCAATGGTAATGTAATGATCTGACTCAGTAGCAGTTGTATATCTCTAATATATTATGGGAGGAGCTATGGATTATGTTAAATATATGTAATCTCAATTTGATGAGTGGTGTTATAATTTCAGGATTGTGCACAACGTTGAGAAAACAAGAAGCTGAACCGTGATTGAAGAAGTTCTCTGTCTTGCTATAGCATCTTTACAAAGGCAGGGGTCATTTCTGTCTTTTATTAGTGACACAAAGCACTTTGTAAACTTTTATATGTTCTGTACTATGTGCAGCTCTTAAAAATGAAAAGGTAACAGTTTGGCTATGAAACTATGAGAGATGGGTTGAGCCTGTGTTAAAATTAATATTTTTTTAAGAGAACTTTTGTATTACTCTAAGTCGCATTTATAGCTTATGCTATGCAGGTTTTTGAGCAGAAGATTATAAAGCTCTCTCACTCATGTGTCAACCCATCAAGTTTATTTTTTGAGGAATGTGTACAGTGTTTGTATTCAAACATACTTAGACCAAACTCAGCATTCGTTAGAATATGGTGATCATTGAATAACTGCTAACTGTCATGGAATTCACCTTGTAACAATCAGCTGTAGATTTTTCAAAACTCAACAAAAAAGCAAGACAATTTAGTCCTTGCCTGTCTAAAATGGAAATACTTTGAAAGACACGGAACAACAATTTGTTCCATGATATATGTCCCTCTTTCCCATGCCCCCCCTCCCCCCCCCCCTCTCTCTCTCTCTCTCTCTCTCTCTCTCTCTCTCTCTCTCTCTCTCTCACACACACACACACACACACACACACACACACACACACACATACGGGGGGGGGGGGGGGGAGTTACTTTTAATTTTTTTACAGATTCTTTTGTAACTGTAAATGGTAAGGATTTGTTTGTTTATTAAAACTGATATGAAACTTCACACACAATTTGGGAAGGTTGTGCACTCATTAGAATTGCTTTCTGGATAAAATATTCACAGTTGAATGGTTGTAGTGTTTGGTATGGACAGCAGTCACTTTCACAAAGCTGCTGACTAGTTATGTCAGTGGCAAATGTTAGTCACATAATAGTGCCACATGTCTTAATTGGACAACCAGAACAGGCCCTAACAAACTATATTTGTGTAGTTTTAAAATGTTTGTATATTGATGTGATATAAATTAGCATATCACTGCCAGAAACTCTCAAATTCATATTCAATGTACATGGAGTCAGGCAGTGCATTTACGTTGTCTGTACACCAAAAATAATTTTCAGGCATTTCATGAGTAATGAAATATCTCACGTTACCTGTATTAATATGTGAACTTGTGGTAGCTCTGGTTCCTGAACATATATTGTGAAAAATGCACTGACTGGAAATTACATACCAAAGAAGTTGTAGCTTTGTTTTGATGAAAATTTGGGTGCAGTTAATGTCCTATGAAAGTCAGGAACATAGGTATACTTTGTTATTCTGTTTTTATTTCGGTATTCAGGTTGTGTAGTTTCCTCTGTTTGAAGAATAATCATTAGCAGTGTCGTTTTACATTATGAGTTTCATATATAATTTATTGCCTAGTGCTTTTGTGGTCGCTACATTACTTCACCATTTTATAAAAACTGTAACCTACAAATTAGAAATTTCCATATCATGTGTGGCTTTTGTAAAATGAAGGTTACTGTTGGAACAGTATTTTATTCAGTAAAGAAATCATTGAGAGATATATTTACAATAGAACGTTTTTTGGGTATTATCAGTTTTTTAATGATTTTATTTACTTTTTAGTGTTCAAAAATTAGATTAATCTATGGACAATGCATTTAATTAAACTATAAGTATTGCATTTGATGTTCCTTAATTATATTTATTTGTTCAAGGAATGTTGTTATGGCTGTGTACAGTAAAATGTTTTGATTTGAAGCTTTCATATAAAAAGAAAATCTGTTCAATTAAAATTTTATAAACACCATATTGATGTCTTCTTGTGTGATTTTCTTTAGGTAAATATCATACCACATTATGGCATTCTTATTATAAAATGAGGAGAAAGTTTGTGTATCTTTCAAAATCAATAAACTGGTCAGACCGTGTTTTCCACAATAAAACGCCTGAGAAGTATGTGTCGCTCCACCACCACCACCACCACCACCACCACCACCACCACCACCACCTTGTTGTCCTTCCTTTTCTTTTCTACTTTTTAACGTTAACTCAACATTAATTTGCCATTGATGAATCAGTTTACAGTTTCTAAAGGTTACTTGGCATGTACTGTAAGTTACCATAACTCTTGCCTCTTGAGTAAATAATAGCCTTAGCTTCAGTTTACCTCCCAGTAATAACAAAGCATCGGAATTGCGACTGTTATATCATACACCAGCTCTGCACTCAACATTTAGCAGGTCACATACTTACAGAATTCCTTTTACTGGTGAGAATAGATACCATCCCAGCAATAGACATTAGCTTCTTGAGTTAGAAGAATTAATACATTGTATCAGTGAACACTAATTTTTTATTGACACCTACATTTGAACTGAATGACAAACTAAAACAAACTGGCTCAAAATTGTTCACAATTCATAATTTTAATAACTTTTATGATCTCATGGAATAAAAGAATTATGATGCTACTCTGTGTTTATTATTATGTGGTCTTCTGAATATAACTCAGTAGCAGCCCGGAACCACAGTGCATTGCTGCTGCCTGGTGTATTTGTGACTTAACTCCATTTTTTTGAATGCTGTCACCTGTGTAACATTAAAGAGCCTCTGAAACACATGTAAAACCACAATAAGCATTATTCTCCTACCTTATCTAAATGCTAATATATTATATAACACTCAATTATACTCTACACTGATATCATAAGTTCCGATCCTTCTGTTGTATATATAATGCCCATGTTTGAACTGTTGCAGTGTCTCTTCACTAACTGAGAGGTGACAAATAGGAATACAGAAAGAAAACAAAACATTTTGCTCTCATATAAACATTATAATACCATCCTAGCTAACTGAAGATAAAATGTAACTGCCTCTTCATGTTACTTGGTACATGTATTAATTTTGAACACTGAACAGGAAGTATATTTCGTTTCTTGAGCAGTTAGATCCTTAAGGGAACATGCCGAAGTACTAAAGCAGTTGAATACACACTCCAGTGGCTATGGGAATTTAATGAGTAGGAAAATAAGTAGAAATGTTGTATGAACAACATTTTTATTATTAATAATGTTGTGGTTAACACATTAAGTGCATTGACTTTCTATTGAAAGGCAGCATTATATCAATAGCAGAGACTCTGTCCTTGTTTTGTAAGCAAACCACAGTCTAGATCATGTGCTTTTATTGCCATGACAGGTTTAATTCAGCCGAAAAGAGTTGTAGCAGTTATTTTTTTTTTTTTTAATAGTCAGTGGTTTTACAAATGCATACTTCACTTCTTTCCACACCAGGCACACTAGGCTAAGACTTAAGTTATGGATTTTGTAGGTATTTTTCTGAAAATGAAAGAGAGATCTGAGTATTGTTTGTGGAAATTGCAACACCCAGAAATAATTGTCTGGACCACTCTAAAATTGGAGGATTTGTAGAACAGCATGTTAATCACTTACTATTTCTGAGAGATAACATGTACATAGGCCCAACAGAGTTCTATATTGTGTGACTGGACAGGTCAGTGTTAAGCCACGCTCATTAAGTGCAGAACCATCAAACAAAGGGAAAACATGCAAGGGGATTCTGGTGTACCTTATCTACATCAAAAAGTGCAATACTACTGTATGATATATACTAAGATGGTATCTGTCCTTTCGGACATGTCCGAAAGAACAGATACCATCGGTGACCATGCAGCTCGTTAGAATGAAATGTAAGCAGGAGATCCCAGGTTCGAGTCCCGGTCAGGGCACACATTTTCATCTGTCCCCGTTGACGTATGTCAACGCCTATAAGCAGCTAAGGGTGTTCATTTCATTGTAACTACTGTATGAGTTAGTTTGTACAGGGTATAACAACTGTCGTCCTGCAGACAGGTTCATTATACAATGATATTGCAGCTCATACAGGGCACGCTGGTATGACAGTGGTGCATGTGGGACCACACAGTATGACCACATTGTAGGATGGCTGCCATCTTGTCCACATGACCATAACTGGCAGCACATATGTGTCCACAGCATTGGCCCAGTGCTGGAGCACTGGATTGAGCCTGGACGTGTCTACATTGATAGATCAGCGCCATCTGATTAGAACTGAACTGGTGGCACAAGTCATTGTGTCAGCTTCCACTGACCAGAAACACTCAGTCCTCAGATTGACATGGGCTTGTCAACACCATCATTGGCATGCTGCATGGCAAAATGTAGTGTTTTCAGAGGGGTCCCACTTAAACCTGTAGCTCAGTAATGGCCATGTACATGTTAGGTGCTACCATGATGAATGCATTTGGGCAGAGTGCATTGTTGAACAGCACAGCTGAGAAATACCAAATGTGCTGTTTGGGGTGCCATTGCCTGCATATTATATTTCAGCACGATAGTGCCTAGCCACATGAGGTAAGAAATGTGCAAGCTTTCTTCAAAGGATGATAGGTACCACTCATTCTTTGGCCTTCTCATTCAACTGACATTTCAGCCAACAAACTTGTCTTGGATATGGCCAGGTGGGTAATTATTCATTTAACCTGCACTTTGTGGATAGGCGTGGAAACTGAGTGGCAGTTTGTGCTCCAGCAGCATACCCACAGCCTATTTGATTTCATGTCATAATGTCTAGAGGCTCTGATTGCAGGCTGTGGTCGCTTAATTCCACATTGAATTCTCGTGCTCAAACTGCATCTACTGTTCCATAATTCTGATCCATTTTGTATTCTCATTTCCCTAACCTGTGGAATGTGATGAAAAGTCATTCCCAATACAGCGATTTTCTCATTAATGTCACGGGCCTGAGCTGCATGGTTTGCAGTTCTGCAGTCTTGCATGTGGAGCATGAGTATAGATTAATGTAGGGGCATTGATTAAAGCCATATGAATTTATCTGTTGCTATTTGTACATGGTAAATAGTCACTGGAGAAATAGTACAATATCTGACGATTGGAGAAGGAACATTGCTCCCATCTTCAAAAAAGGCAATAAGACTTTGTAAAAACTACAGAGGAATAACCCTTATGAGTCATGCAGCCAAGATTTTTGAAAGAATTTTACTGAATCGAATAAATGAAAAGAGCTGAGTGAAGAACAGCATGGGTTTAGGAAAGGAAGAAGCACGATCGACCTGATATTTTCTATCCGTCAACTGATGGAAAAAAGGTTGACAGTATAACAAAAATGTGATAATGGTTTTTATAGACATAGAAAAGGCATATGACTCAGTTAACAGGGAAAGACTGGGAAGAAATGAAGAAGATAGGTATAGAAGATGGATACATTGATGTAATAAAGACGATGTACAGAGAACACAGTTGTAGAATTAGAACACCATCGGGAAATTCTGAATACTTCGAAATAAGACAAGGACTTAAACAAAGAAGTATTCTGTCTTCTCCACTTTTTAATGTTGTGATGGAGGGAATGAATAGGGCAGTTAAAGGCATAGAAAAGACAGAAAGATGATTTTTGCAGATAATATGGTAATATGCAGCAATAAAGAGGTAGATGTGCAGTTACAACTTGTGTGGAAGGAAATGATGAAAAGGTATGGATTAAAAATAAATAAAGATAAGAGTGAAGTAATGGTATTTGGAAGAACAAAGGAATCAGTGGGAATATCACTTTGAATGGTGAACCCCTCAAATTGGTAGACAGTTTCACTTATTTAGGGAGTGAAATATCTAGTGATGGAAGAATAACCAACAAAATTAATAGGAGGTTACATATGCAAGGCAATTTCCATCAAACAATAAAACACCTGATTTGGAATAAGGAAGTTTCAGAAAAAGCAAAACTCCTTGTGTATAAGAGTTATTACTTCCCTGTTGTCAACTATGGAGGAGAAACATGGACAGTGACAGAAAGGGACTGGAGAAGAATGCAAGCAGGGGAAATGAAATTTCTCGGAGCAGTTAAGGGAAAAACAAGAATGGACAGAGTAAGGAATGTAGATATTAGAAAGGACCTTAAACAAGAAAGTGTGAGAGAAGAAATCTAAAAAAAAGAGATTAGGATGGTACGGGCATGTTAAGAGGATGTGTGGGCAGAGACTCCCCAAAATTATGGAAGAACTGAAGATGGATGGAAAAAGACCTAGAGGGCACCCAAGAACATGGTGGAAAATGGGAGTGAGAATATCTGTCGAAAGGAGAGGTGTGACATGGCAGCAAGTGGAGGAAGAAAAGTGGTGGGAGGACCGAGCCAAATGGAGAGGACTAGTCAGCACCCAGACCTGGCAGTAGCTGGAGTGGGATCCGGATATAGACAGAAATAGTCACTGATTGCATAGAAAAAGAAATCCTCTCTACATTATTTTAAGTTGATGTTATTTCAGGGAGTGACTAAAGGTACGTCATATTATGGGATCCTTGACATCTAAAACTGTTGTTAACTTGTAAATAATCAGTGTTCAGTTTAAAGGGTAATATACAAAATAGCTTATTGAAAGAAATGTGTAAGACATTTAAAGTAATGCAAACTCTTCTATTCTCGTAATAAGAAACAGAGAGAGAAAAAGAATTTTCTTTTAACTTGTAAAGGCAATATGGAGTACATTTGCAAAACGTAAGTACAAAAACCACCCCATGAAAATCTGATTAAAAGTAAGAAAGTGATAAGATCCAATATTACACGAGATTCTTAAACAGAATTTTTATTTGAAATCTGTTCCCAACTTGGGGTTAATTACCCCTTGAGGGCGTAAAATTAATTTTTCTGAGGCATAAAAATGAAAGGGCTTGGTTGGATTTTGGTTATGAAACTAAATTAATTTTAAAAGATCATTACTGTTACCACTTTTTTGTAATACACTGATACTGATTATGTACATAACACAGCATGTTGGAGATTACAGCTTCTGAAATGTATGTAACACATCATCTACCTTATAGAGGCCATCCACTACACACATACACTAAGGTGACGAGTGATGGGATAGTGACATGCTGAAATACAGATGACACTAGTATCGCATACACAAGGTATCAAAGGGCAGTGCACAGGCGGAGCTGTCATTTGTACTTGAGTGATCCATGTCAAAAGGTTTCTGATGAGATAATGGCCACGTAACAGGAATTAAGATTGTAAACATGGAATGGTAGTTGGAACTAGATGCATGGGACATCCTGTCTTAGAAATTGTTAGGGAATTCAATATTCCAAGATCCACAGCATCAAAGAGTGTGCCGAGAATACCAAATTTCAGGCATTATCTCACAACATGGGCTATGCATTAGCTGAGAGCAGTGGTGTTTGCGTAAAGTTATCAGTGCTAGCAGGAAAGCAACAGTGTCTGAAATAACCTCAGGTATAAATGTGGAAAGTATGACAAACATATCCATTAGAACAGTGAAGTATTGCGTTAATGGGCTGCAACAGATGTGAGTACCTTTTGTTAACAGCATGACATTCGAATGCAGCTCCTCTCCTCGGCTTGTAACCATATCTGTTGGACCCTAGACGACTCGAAAATCATGGCCTGGTCAGATGAGTTCCGATTTCAGTTGGTGAGGGCTGGTGGACAGTTAGAATGCAGCACAGATCCCACAAAGCTATGGATCCTAGTTGTCAAAAAGGCACTGTGCAAGCTGGTGATGGCCCCATAATGGGTGGGATGTGTTCACATAAAGTGGACTGGCTTCTCTGGTCCAACTAAACTGATCATTGACTGGAAATGCATATGTTCGGCTACTTGGCTAGCAAGTCCACATTGGTGGACTTCATGTTCCCAAACAATGATGGAATTTTTTATGGATGACAATGTGCCATGTCACTCGGCCACAACTGATTGCAACTGGTTTGAAGAACATTCTGCACCATTCAAGCATATAATTTGGCAACCTAGATTGCCCAACATGAATCACATCGAACATTAGAAACATAATTGAGAGGTCCGTTCATGCCCAAAATACTGCATCGGCAACACTTTCGTATTTATGGACGGCTATAGAGGCAGCATGGCTCAGTATTTCTGCAGGGGACTTCCGACAACTTTTTGAATCTGCGCAATGTCGAGTTGCTGCACTACACTGGGCTAAAAGAGGTCCAACACAATAGTAGGTGTGTTATGACTTTTGTTGCCTTAGTGTGTGGCACTTTGTACCATGCACCTAGGACAGTCAAATTGAGACATTATAACACATATGCTTTAATATCCCAGGAAAATGCCTTCTCTGAGTTGTAAGTAGCTCCCACAGCGGACCAGACATTGTTTCAGTATTCACTTCACAACACACAAACGAATTAATTGACAGCACAAAACAACAGTAACTACATAATGGCTACTACATTGCTGTAGGCTCTCCACATTATTGTTATTATTATCATTATTATTAGAAGCAGTTATTATTATTATTATTATTATTATTATTATTATTATTATTACAGTATAATTACAGGGTGTATACGACCTAGGATAACCGGGAGATCCAGGAAAAACCCGGGAATTTTTCCATCCAAGAAAAAACCGACAATTTTTCATTGTTCTAGTTTTCAGTTAAATTTTCTCGCTGCTGCAGAATAATACTGCAGCAATAAAACACGAACGAGAGGAAAAAAAAACGAAAATAAAACTTAAGTTGCAAATGAAATGCACCATATACAAGAACAAAACACTGCTCATACAAGCGTCTGTCAACAGAAAAATGTGTCAAAGGCTCTAGGAAGACTATGCAATGTTTCATAACAACAAATTGCCTCCAATGAGCGTGACGTCATAACTGTTTACATTAGATTCGTTTGAGCGGCTGTAATCGAGCATATGCGCATGTGCAGTTGAGTCGCGTGTGAGTAGTACCTTCTCCCGCTTCTGGCTACATAAGTGTGGCAGCAGTTAGCTGTATAAGCAATAGCAGCAAGCAGCCACACGCTATCCGGAAAAATGTTACTGGTGCTTCTAAGCTGCCAGATCCACGTATGCGCAACAGGCCCGGAACTAGGGGGTGGGGACAACCAGGATGTCTGCTGGGGCGGCAGTTTCAGGGGGAGGGGGCGCCAAATTCATACAATTGAGGAAAAAGACCTTGTTTCACAAAGCGCCTAGCACCCAGCGCACATTGGTCTATCGATTCCTCATATGATTTTGAACACATCCCTGTTGGTTTTTGAACATTTTTGATCAAATTCTAAGTTGGTTTCTGAATGAATAGTAAGTTGATTTTTGAATGCGAGCATAGTGTGCATGATGTCTCTGCCTGGGGAATTCCCGTCGCATCTAGAAATAAACTTTCCTGCAGACAAAAGGGGACGGGTCTATACGTGCTGAGCGAATAAAGCCGAAAGGGTGAATGACAATCGCTGTTTAAATAGTTGACAGGGTTTGCCAATGACTAGCTTTGTTGTAATTACTAGCGAATTCCATAGATTAACATTACAATTGTGGAAATAGACGACTAACAGGCAACAAAGATTACATATTGTCTTATTCGTGTATCCAAGTAGATGAAATATTGGCAGAAACTTTTTGGCCAGACCGCTACACTACTAATGGCCAGTTATACAGTCCCCGGATAGCAGCCGCTAAAGTTCTATTCTGGGAGTAGCGCGGGAAACGTGCTGTGCGAACACTTAATAACGCATAACCGGAGAATAAATGCAGGATAACTAAACCGGTGATTGTGGCAGGGTTAGTGAAGTTAGCAGAGAATAAATTTAGACACTGGCATGAATAGTTAACGAATCAGTGATGACAAGATTGTTTGTTAGAACGAGGAAGGAGAAGAAACGGGAACTCACACAAATTACGGAAGAATATGACGATTCCAAAAAAATGGCTCTGGGCACTATGGGACTTAGCTTCTGAGCTCATCAGTCCCCTATAACTCAGAACTACTTAAACCTAACTAAATTAAGGACATCACACACATCCATGCCCGAGGCAGGATTCGAACCTGCGACTGCAGCGGTCGCGCGGTTCCAGACTGTAGCGCCTAGAACCGCTCGGCCACTCGGCCGGCATGACGATTCCAAATTTATATAAAAATTTCGTACTACTACTTTTCGATCTCATGCTTCAGAAGCTAGAGAGTATAAAATGACCATTTGTGCCAAAACAGTCTCGTTTATTTGATGTGTGTAACAATTTCTGCAATATTAGGCAGGCGTATTTCATTTTATCTAGCAGACAGTGGCAAAATACACGTAAACAGATCGAGAAACCACACCAGTCTTGGCTACTATTTGTATTAACAGCTTTCCTAGTATTAGACAACGACATTTGGCTTTTTAATGTAGCAAAACGTTGACGAACTTTGATGAGGTAATAGATTCTTTTCCAGAAAGGAAAGTACGCCATATAAAGCTGTGGCAAGATTAGAGAGAGAAAAAAAAAGCTAGGACTTAAGGATTGAAGAAATGTGTACTGTCTTTCTTGTCTCTTGTCTACTCGTTTTAGGTATCCTATATTTAATTATATGTCACACAAAACAGCAAGTTATTAGCTAATAGGCAGTAAAGACTGAAAATTTTCTGAAAAGTACTTGTAATTTTCTGAAGAGTTCTTGTTCTGCCGGTTACAAATAATCCCATCCAGTATTAATTGCGAAATTTTTTAAAGAGGGGCAGGATGTCAAACCGGCCGACTGGGTGCAGGAGAGGCACCACAGGACATTTCCACTGGCCTGAATATATTTTGATGGCACCTATTACTTTATCTATAAAATATTTTCTCGATATTTAGGATTGCATTTTGGTTTAATTTTATCAGGATAGCAACTGTAGCACTTTTTACCATCACTACACCACTATGCACAATTATGACAAAATTCAGGTGGATAAGATACATCAGGAATATCAATCACAATTGCTTTCTGGAATTGATCCATTTTCTATATAAAAAAAAACTAAAAAATTGTTGTCATTATTTTTTGTCGATTAATAAATAAATGAGAAATTAGAAAAAGTTATACACTAACAGAGTTTTTATATTTCTTTCTGAAGTGCTTTAATGGACAAAAAAGCATTGAGTCTGCATGATGATAAAAGATATATTCTAGAAAATAAAATAGATACATTACCGTATGGACATTACAAATTATAGAAAATGATGAATGTCATTGTTCGTAAAATAACTGCAATATAATCAGGTAATTTGTATAGTAAATCTACTGTTTTTGCATTATAATCTAAATTTTAAAAAAAATACTTTACAGAAGACTGCATTTATAGCCAGTTTTTGAGCTAATTTTTCGATATTTTTGAGTTTGTGAAATTGTGGGGTGGTGACCCCAAAATATATCTACTCAAAAGACCCATTTTCATTATGGCATCTCTATTTTGAAGATGAAGTTCTCGATCACACCCTACTGTTGACAAATGCTAAAATAGACTGTGTCAGGCAGAAGTACTCTGACAAAAGCAATGCTGAACTTCAGAACCTGGATTTGGATGAACTTCTGGCTTTTTTAGGACTTATGATATATTCTTCTGCCTTCAGATCCAACCACAAAATGTAAATTATATACGAGGGCTATCCACAAAGTACATTACGTTTTGTAATTAAAAATAAATAAAGTATTGGAAATTTTTTTAATTATTTACAGATGAAAGCCACACTTAAATACTACTTTTCTACATAGTTGCCATTTAAATTAAGGCACTTATCATGGCGATGGACGATCTTGGAAATTTCTTCATCGTAAAATTCGGCCGCCTGCACCTTCAACCACGTGGTTACCTCTTTTGGGACAGAAAAGGTGTGATTTTTGTGGATTTCCTGGAAAGAGGCATTACAATAAACTCTCAAAGGTATTGCCAAACTCTGCAAAACCTCAGAAGAGCAATACAAAACAAGCGCAGGGGAAAGTTGGGCTCAAAGATATTGCTGATTCACGACAACGCCCGGGCACACACGGCAAATGCCACTCGTGAAGTTCTCGAAATCTTTTAAGTGGGAGTTGTTTCCTCATCCGCCGTACAGCCCCAACCTGGCACCGAGCGACTTCCACTTATTCCCAGCAATGAAGAATTGGTTGGCTATGCAGCGTTTTGATCACGACGCACGGCTTTAAGAAGAGGTAACCACGTGGTTGAAGGCGCAGGCAGCAGAATTTTGCGACGAAGGAATTTCCAAGCTCGTCCATCGCTACGATAAGTGCGATTTAAATGGCAACTATGTAGAAAAGTAGTATTTAGGTGTGGCTTTCATCTGTATATAATAAAAAAAATTTCCAATACTTTATTTATTTTTAATTCCAAAACGTAATGTACTTTGTGGATAGCCCTCGTATTTGCAACTGATGGTTCAGGTCAGGTAATTTTCAAATGTGTAATGTCTAGGAACCATTTCCTAATGTTGTTGAACTGCTTACAGTTTGATGACTTTTGAACTAGAAAAGAGAGTCTTAAAGTTGAAAAAAAAATGGCAGCAGCATCTTTTCTCTTTAGAAAGATTGTGGAAAATTCCCAAAAATATTTCAGTTTAGGCACATGTGCTACTGTAGGTGAGCAACTAGTTTCCTTCCATGGTAAATGCTCATTTATGGTCTACATGCCAAAGAAGCCTGGTAAATATGATTTAAAAATAATGTCCTTGTGTGATGCAAGGATCTGTTACCTTTAAAAATGGGTACATACAGTGGAAAAGGCTCTTGATGGCGATACTTTTCTGGACAGTGATAAGAAACTGATTATATCAATGCAGTCACTGTTGCAATTGTGTAAACCAATCTATGGCAGTAACCGCAACTTTACTGCTGACAATTGGTTCAGTTCAATATAGGCTGTGGAAGAATTAAGGAAAAGATGATTGACTTTTGTTGGAACTCTAAAAAAGAATAAGAGACAGATTCCACGAGCCTTCCAACCAAACAAGCAAAGGCCAGTTGGTTCGTCTCTGTACGATTTTACATAAGGTATAACTTTGTCAAATGTGCCAGAGACAAACAAAGCTGTTCTTCTTGTCTCTTCCATGCATCGTGGCCCTGCTGAGGATTTGACTTCTCAGAAACCAGAAGTAATATCATACTACAACGGTCACTAAAGGAGGTGTCGGTGAACTGGACAAAAAGTGCTCCATATACTCCGGCAGTCAAAGAACTCAACATTGGCCAATGTGTTTGTTCTCCTGTTTATTGGACATCACCACAGTAAATGCATATGTTCTTAAGAAGAGTGGATCAGATGAAGCTCTTGTCGACAGATGTATCTTCCTGAAAGAGCTGGCCTGTAGTCTCGTGCTGAAACATATGCCAAAGCGAGCTCAGAACCCACGACTTCTGCAGGAGTTATGACTAATGACCCACCGAATTTTAGGCCCCGATGCTCCAACAGAAGAAGCAGTGGGAACAGAATTAGGTCCTAGGAATAGCAAAACGTGCAGAATCTGCCCAGCCAAGAAGGAAAGAAAGACTTCACATGTTTGCTACATCTGCAAGAGATCAATATGCTTGCTGCACTGTTCCCAGGTCTGCAAGCACTGTTGTGAAAAATCGTGATTTGGAGAGCACTGATTTTTCATGATGTATTTTTTCAGGTAAAAACGTTACATTTTTTGTTCTCTTAGTTCTTCAAGAAGAAATTCAAAATCTATCAAAGCATTAATTTCGTTATTGGCTTATTAAAAACATATAAATATATTAGTTTGTGAGGTGTGCAGTAAAAAAATCTGGATGCTAGTTTATCAATAATTATTTAATGTTAATGTTTTGTATTTTCATGTTTATTTACATTGTATTAAAGACTCTGCATATGCAAAACAGAGAATTTCAAAGGGATTAGAATCGTTAATGTTACACCCACCCATAATTAAGAGGGCAGATTGACCGCGTCGTTAGTGTCCCATGTTTGCCATTACATTAGTTAAAGGTTAAACTAAATTGTGTTCTTTTAAAATTTTTAAGGGAAATAGGCCTATCCTCATTCAAAACAGTCTTTCTCTAATTTCATTGTACAATTACATGAGAAATAGGTTAGTTTCAGAATTTTCGAATGCTTACAAAACTTTATTTTCATACATTAGTGATACAAGTGTTTTGGCTACGAAATTTAATTCATAGGAAATCAATATTTGTGGTTCACAGATCAGACAGAGTATAGATCACCCCTGAATTTTATAGTATATCATGCAAATAAATGTGCATTTTCAAGTATTTTCGGAAGCTACCATTGCCCTTCGCATAATCTACGAGCAACTTGTAATAAATCGGTGTTTGTGATTTAGTTACTGTAGCAGATTTTCTAATTAACATTTTGTGTTGCATCTAGTATTCCCCTAAAGAGGAGTAGCCCTTTATATTATCTGCACTTATTGTAAATTGTTTGCCAACAACTATAACTAACATCAAAACGTTTTAGGAAACTAGTAATTTTTACCACAGGTTCTTGTGCTGCCATAATAGAAATCTCGTTTTGTGTGTCTGCTTTAATTCTAATAGGGAATCAACAGATTAAAAAATATTCAGCGGGGTTAATTTAAAGTCCTTTGTTCACTGCTTTGTAATACATTGCACCAGCCAAAATGCAGCCCCACTGTGAATGCTGGTCTCAAACATGGTATCACCTGGTTAACATTTGTAAGCAGCTGGAAAACGCCCTGACTACTGTCAAATGATTGACAGCTACTGCGAATTGGTGTGTTGGAAGAGTTCCTGAGAGTTGTGTATCTGTGATACCTATATGACTGATTGATTTTATTTTGTGTTCCATAGGTCCAACTGTGTTGGGTTCACAAGGTACCTGAAGTATTATCCTCTCCTCTGGATCCTGTCTCCTCTGAATAAAGTATAGGCTCAGTCTTTTGTCATCCACTTGATTGCAGTGACATGTCAGTGATAGGTCTGGACATCTGGTACAGGGTGGATGGGGACCAGGAGGACTCGGGGTGTTGTATTGATCCTCCTAACCAACACGTTTGAGGTGCTGTCTTTCACTGAAACTGAAACTGAGCCAGTGAGACTCACTTCACCAGTTTTGGGGAAACCTGTTTTGTCCAGTGTCAGCAGAAGACAAAGGTGTTTATTAATAGTCAGCAGTTCAAAAGTTTGGTGAAAGATGGTACACCTCTGAGAAATGGCAGCAAGGGATAGGAAAGGAAACCAGGTACACTCAGTATGTATGCCTGGGGGCCTCATTCAGCATGCAGAAAAGGCTATTCCGGCAGCCACTGAGGGAACAGGGTGCAGCCAACTGCAGATTGTGATGCATGTTGGAACAAATGATGCCTGTCATCTGGACTCCGAAGTCATCCTTGCATCATTGCAGTGATTGACAGAGAAGGTTGAGAAGACTAGCCTTGCATGTGGAGTTTCAGCAAAGCTCACAATTTCAGTATTGCCCCGGAACTGATCTTGGCTCTTTGGTTCTGAGTCGAATAGAAGGACTGAACCAGAGACTTCAGAAGTTCTGTGACAAGCTAGGCTGCGACTTCCTGGACTTGTGCTGTAGGGTTGAGAACTGGAGGGTCCCCCTAAATGGGTCAGGTGTGCGCCACACACCAGAGCCTGCTACTCAGGTAGTTGACTGTGTGTGGGGTGCATACAAGAATTTTTTAGATTAGTTGACTCTCCATCCAATCCAGATAACGGTTGCTGTAGAAAACCCCGAAGTGTCAGTATAAAAACAAAAGAAATGCATCCTGCACGTGAGAGTATTGAAATCCTAATGGTAAACTGCCGAAGCATTCACAACAAATTGCCAGAGTTTGAAGCACTCATGAAATCAGTGAAGCTCACATAATCATAAGTACAGAAAGTTGGTTGAAACCTGAAATTGATAGCAGTGAGATTTTTAGACAACATTTAAGTGTGCTTTGAAACAATAGGCAAATGGAAAATGGAGATGGTGATTTGTCACAGTAAAATCCACCAAGATAGAAATTTAAGCCACGTGTAAGATTATTTAGGCAAGACTTAGTAGCTTGGTGGGCATAAAATGATAATCGAATCCTTATATTGCCCATCAGTCTCATCTCCTAATGTAACCAAAAACTTTAGAGAAAACCTGAGTTCACTTGTACATAAGATCCCCGATCATACTGTAATCATTGATTTAGACTTTAATCCAACAATTAATTGGGAAAATTTCCATTTTGTTAGTGGTGTGTATGATAAGACATTCTGTGAAACTTTAATAAAGGTCTTCTCTGAAAACTACCTAGAACAAATAGGAACTCCACTCATGATACAAATATTTTGGATCTAATGGCAACAAATTGGCCTTAACTCTTTGAGGATGTCCACACTGAAACTGGTATCAGTGACCATGATGCGGTTGTGGCAGCAGTGACTACCAAAGTGCGAAGGATAGTTCAAACAAGCAGAAAGATATATATATTCAGTAAAGTAGATAAAAAATCAATACTATCATATCTCAGTGAGGAACTTGAAACTTTCAGCACAGTTCAGGAGCATGTAGAGGAACTCTGGCTCAAGTTTAAAATAATAGTTGATCACACATTGAACAGACATGTATCCAGCAGAACAGTTCATAATTGGAGGAAATGTCCATGGTATGCAGTCACGGGAAAGAAACTTCTAAAGAAAAAGAGATTACAGAACAATAGGTGTAGCACAAAGTGTGGGGCTACAGATAGAGAGATGCTGAATTAAATGCATTTAGCTGTCAAGTGAGCAATGTGTGATGCCTTCAATGTCAACTGTAGCAGAGTATTGCAAATGACATTTCCAAAGAAACTCTAGTCATTTGTAAAGGCTGTTAGTGGCACCAAACTTAGTGTCCAGTCCCTAGTGAACAAGACAGGGACTGAAATTGAGGGTAGTAAAGCAAAAGCTGAAATGCTTAACTCCATTTTCAAATGTTTCTTTACAAAGGAAAACCCAGGAGAATTGCCCCAATTCAATCCTAATGCCACTGAAAAGATGAATGAAATAAGTATTAGTATCATCAATGTTGAGAAACAGCTGAAATCATTAAAATTGAACTAAGCTCCAAACCACAATGGAATCACTGTCAGGTATTATGCTGAATTTGCAGCTGACTTAGCCTCTCTTCTCACTATAATCTATCATAAATTCCTCAAACAAACCATGCCCAGTTCTTGGAAAAAGGCACAGATCACATGTGTCTGCAAGAAGGTTAGTAGAAGTGATCCAGAAAACTACCATCCAATATCCTTGTCATCAATTTGTTGTAGAATCTGAGAACATATTCTGAGCTCTAACATAATGAAGTATCTTGAACAGAATGATTTCCTCAATGCCAACCAGCATGGTTTTCACAAAACATTGATCATGTGAACCCCAACTTGCACTTTTCTCGCATGACATATTGAAAGCTTAACATCAAGGCAGCTGGGTAGATGCAGTGTGTCTTGGGATATCAAGTGAAATTTGTGATTGGATTGAGAACTTTTTGGTAGAGAGAACACAGAATGTTATCTTGGATGAAGAGTCATTGTCAGATGTGGAAGTAACTTTGGGTGTTCCCCAGGGAAGTGTGTTGGTATCAATTGTGATGATCTCGCCCTACAGGAAAAATAATTATCAAAATCCAAACTGTGAATTCACACAAAATTCTAGTTGAAAAACCAAACTATTTGTTATACTTCTCAATTGGTGACAATCCCACTTTATTTATGAACTGGAAAACAGAATGCTGATGAGAAACTGCTCTGAAAATGATCTGAGTCAACAAAATTGTATACATGCCCTCCAAACTTCAATAACATTAAAGACAATATCAACAAGAATTTACTAACGGTGAGAAAATTAGATGAATCACATACAGCACTGTTAATAATTACATGAACACTGGGGGATGCACCATACATCTACCCACTTTTGAGTATAGCCAGCACCTCTCAATACTATAACACATAGCAATACAATATCAACGCTTTTAATACAGTGTAAACATTCGCCATTTGTTTTGACAACTGACATATTTGATTTGCGATCATGGCAGGAAATGCACAAATAGCGAAATAGCAGCTTTTATGTCATTGGTTTGATCCTAGGCAATTATGACAGTTGTCGTAATTTACACACGCAACCGTATTTCATGACAAAATACTCATATTAGTCACTATCACATTGCTGTACTCATAACAACACATAAAATCACTTAAAATAATGCTGCTGCAATAATTTCGACATACAAGGAGAAATAGTACTAATGAGAGGAAGAAGTTTATATTTACTGGTGTTTCAACAATGACTATCATGAAACTACTAGTTCACTAATTGTACTTTTACTTTCAATAGCAGAGAGCAACCATAAACAAACAAGGAACTTATCTGAATAGAGTCCATAATTCTAGTACTTTTAATAGAGAAAGAAATTTTTTAAATCAGGGGGTAGTGTTCAGTGAAATATCTTAACTTTTTGTTGCGTACGAAGCTTTGCACTGGGCAGCACGACATCGGTGAGTTATGATGTTGTTAGCAGGATACAGGCAGTTGTGATTGTTAATCTTCTCCAGTGAAATGCGAACAATGTGTCTGCACAGCTGTATCAGTAACCCAGTGGCAATTAACAAACCACAAGACACTGGTATTTGCGACCATTGTTGACATGTCACCTCTTGCAAAGCACATTACGTAGACATCATTTGTTTACACACTTTGTGGACTGTCTGTGACGCTTTTGTCCTTAACTACACAGTTCGTCACATTCATATAGCCATAGCCACAACTACACAGTTCATAGAATTGTTCTTTTACCTAATGCACACCGTAAACAATGTCCACTCTGTTCTCGCAGTTTAAATTTCTGTAATGTCATTGAAAGTCAGATATGCTGCACAGTTCATTAAGGTCTCCACTTTCACCGCTTGATAGAATGAGAAAGACAACAGTTCCACCACCTGAAAATCAATGCTAGCAAAGTTCATTTGCATAAAAGCACTGTTTGTGCCAGTCACAACAAAGCCTTGTTAGCAGCAATTTCACAGTCCAATTTACTTGCTCCTAAAGTTCACAGTGGTAAAGCAAATTGACGTCCACATAGTTCGGTATCACTGTCCATAAAATTGTGGGTGTTTTTTTTATAAAAACATAGTATCATTTTCCTGTGCATGCTTCAGAGACCCATCATCCACCATACCTTCTACTACACATCCTCTGTTCGACTATCAATATTGCTATCACTGTTGCCTGTCTACAGGTGTTACATTATTATTGTAAATTATATAAATCCTTATAAATGTTCTTAACTGCATTTTTCACAATTGATAATATACCAAAAAAGAAACTTAAAAACTTTTCCACAGTTACAAAGCAAGAAACATATTTATCCATTGGCAAATGAAATAATCATAATTACACCTTTACATTTAAAAACCACAGTAGTATGTTACCTCATCATAATTATATATGTTGGTAGGAACGAAAGACAAAATTAGAAATGAAAGAAAATTATGACAAAAGATTTTATTTGTGTAATTAGCAATGCCTTCACATATGCTCCCCATTATATCAAAGGCTGTTCCCTGGAACCTTTCAAGATAAAGTATCATTGACTTATGTGAGAGCTAGGCAATATCTTGGGTATATACTGCTCTAAAGTATTCAAACTTCTATTCACAATTCTTGACATGAATAATTAGATACATCATAGAATATTACAAATCCAATAATGAAAACGTATTTTACACAATTCTTGCAGAGTACCGATGTCAATGAAGCAAATCAATTTAACAAATGAATATTTGATATAGTAAAACTAATACCAAGACGTGTGAGTTACCCCCAAATACAAAAACAAAATTCGGAGATAAACAAATAATTAGAATAAACTGATACAATCATGGAGGTATACCTCCATGGATACAATACTGTTGCAGGTTAATCTTGCTAGATCCTTAACTACTGTATACACTACTTATCATCACATGCTCTGAGGTGTCTTTGGAAGAATTTCTGGCACTACATCACTGAGTTCCAGTTCTAACAGTCACATGTATTTATATGTACTCAGTTAATAGATTTTTTCTTAAGAAGTTAAGCCACGGTCTTCTATAACAGCTCACATCTGATTGCTTAAAGCTGATAACTACTTGACTCATGGTACCATCAAACATGTCACATTTCCTATCAGTTTACTCTTTTATTACAAAATTACTGTCTGGTTTCAAACAAAAAATTTATATACTGGTATACAAGAAATTATTCTTCAAACGCTTCTCATTTACAGTTCATAATCAAATCTTTACACCATTTACACAGCAATTTATTTCCTCTGGAAACAGCAAGTGGGCAAATGTATGTATTCAGTAGGAGATTTAAGTATATTTTCTGTTACCCTCTTTGAATTTGTTATTGCTGTGTTCATATCCCCTGTTTCCCATTAACTCAATTCCTTCAAGGTCTTATGATGTGTCATACCATACTGATCAACACTTTCCACATTTCTTGCTAATTCCTCAAAACCTTCTCTCTTTAGTGCTCCTCTTTCAACCTTTACTGAACTCTAATCAATCCTTCTGATTAAAAAATCGTAAGGTCCCTAACGGCTTCCATGTATAACATCCTCTAACCTTCCTTTTAATGTGTTTACCCTTTTCTCCATTTTACTTTATAATATAATCCTCTCCAAACTACTGCTCATCTTATTTTACCTCTTTCTTAATTGACAATCATCCTCATCTATCCCTTCTGCACTTCACCATTTCTCTCCATCTCATAATAATTTTCACGCATTTCATCTTATACATATTTTTCACTATTACTCTGACCTATTCCTTCTGCACTTCAGTAGTTACCTATTATATTATCTTTCCATTTCCCATCAAATTTCATAATTTCATCCAGAAAACATTCTTATCCTTTCCTCCACACACATCTGCAACCAAATCCTATCCACAGCTTCACTACCTTGCACCTATGTTGCATCATCAATTTTTCTTATATTCAATGACTATCACTGCACAACAACTAAAACTCAAATTACCTATTATTATTGTTCAAGCTACTTATAAACCAGATTCATTGCCACACTATCATACCATTCTTTCGTTTTGTTAGTACTTTATTACATAAAACTGTTCCCAAAAATTTATTTTCATATTGTTGCTCTCTCAATGACTCATTATCTTTTCATCATCAGGAAAAATGCCACATTCAAGAATACAGTCACATCAGATAGTTCATACTTAGTCCTTGCTCTGGATAGTTCAATAGTTGAAGAATTCTTTTAACAGATATAAACAAAAGTAGAAGAGTCAGAAGCAGCACAGAAAACTAAAGAATGAAACAGCACTGCCACAGCTTGGGGCATACCCGCCACTGCACATGTTCACTAAAGAGTGAACCCTCTATGGTTCACTCTTCACACCCAATCATCTCTTTGTATTTCCTCTTGGGTCTCAAATCTCACAAAGAAAATTCATTCCCTTCATTACATCCCCAGTTTTTATCAATGTTGTTCTTGCCTTATACAGTTTTAAATTGACCACATTCTTAAGAGTAAATTTCTTCTTTGACTTGGGGTAAAACAGATAGAATGCATTTGGATCTGGAATACTAGCCACTTCAAAAGGTCTTTTGTACACAGTGAAAAATTTTGATATCTTGCCATTTATCTCCTTTGATCTCTGGTAGGCCTTAACCAACACCAGGTCTCCTACTTTAGTATCTACCGTCCTTATCCTCTTGTCATGCCTTTTCTTCCTCTCCTCTAACTTCTTTTCCACTTCACAGGATTTCCTGCAGGATGATAAGTTGATGTGTGTATTACAGTTATTCCATGACTACCAAGATCCAGGCACGGCCTACATCTCAACAGGAAAGGGAAGGGGAAACTGGCTGCGGTAATAGCAGGAAATTTAAGGGGGGGAGGCACTGCCATGAATGGTTACAGGTGTTGGAGCAGCACCTTTTTTAGGATAGGTAAGACAGAAAGATGTCAAGTTCTACGAGAGGTCAGGATTGAAACAAATCTTCAGTTTAGGAAAGAAATTAAACAGCACAATTTCAGCACATTGGATCACCAATCACAGCTGTCAATTATAAATTTTCACCAATCACCAGAAATTTTATCTCCACCAAGTTGTATCTCAGTCCTAAGTAATTGCATTGATGAATTAGTCACCCAACCCAGTTGACATAATCTGCCTCTCTGGACACCATGTGACCATTGGTATAGCAACTAGGCCTAAGCACAATGAGAAACTCAGACAAGAGAGTACTGCAAATGTTAGAATAAGGAAAGGTTCTCATAAAAGTATAAATAAAAATAATGTAAGTATATTTCATCAAAATATTGGGAGTTTAAAGAATAAAATAGATGAGCTTCTGGTTTGTTTAGAAGATTTAGAAGCAGAGCATAAAATAGATATACTATGCCTGTCTGAGTATCACATTGTTACTGATATGGATAAGGTAAATGTAAGTGGATATAAGCTCTCTGCACATGTAATGAGAGAAAATATGGAGAAAGGAGGAGTTGCCATATATGTCAAAAGTTATCATTGTGCAAAAAGTATAGAAACAAAAAAGTTTTTCCCATCAGGAAATTTTCATCTATTTCTGAAAAATTTGGACTCCTTGTTGTGCTATCTGTCAGACAGGGGGAAGCAAATTATTATTTGTGGGGACTTCAATGTAGATTCTCTGAAAGAGGGTAATAGGAAAAATGACCTTGAAGTATTACTCGGTTCTTTCAATTTGACACCCGTTATTGATTTTCCTACTCGGGTGGTAAAGGATAGCAGCTCACTGATAGATAACTTCTTTATAGACCTAGATAAGTTTAACCAGATAAATGCTCAGCCTGTTGAGAATGGTCTTTCTGATCATGGTGCACAGCTAGTTACAATATATGACATAGCTCCATTCAGCAATACTAAACAGTCCTCCAAAGTAGTACGTTCAGTCAACAATTTAACAATTGCAAATTTCAGGGAAAGCCTACAGCAGTTAGACTGGGATGAGGTGTACCGTGAACCTGATGCCAATTTAAAATATAATTTATTTCATGACATTTTTGTAAATGCATTTGAAAACTGCTTCCCCAAGAAAATAGTTAAATATACTCGTAAGAAACGTTGTAACAAACCATGGCTTACTAAAGGTATAAAAATATCTTGTAACCGGAAAAGGGAAATGTATCTGACAGCAAGAAAGAGTAGTGACCCAGAAACTATCAAACATTATAAAAACTATTGTGTTATATTAAGAAAAGTTATTAAAAAATGCAGAAGTATGTGTATCATGTCTGAAATCAGCAACTCTGATAATAAAATTAAAACAATTTGGAATATTATTAAAAGAGAAACAGGTCAACAAAGAGCACAGGAAGACAGTATTATCATCAAATTGAATGAATACTTTACGAACAAAAAGTCAGAAGTTGAAAATATTTTTAATAATCATTTTGTAAATGTTGTGGATATAGTAGGATCCAGGTGTTCATTAGAAGATGCTAGGCTGTTAATGGAAGAGGTCATACCTATGCAATTTGATACAATTGAAATCTCACCTACTTCTCCCTCTGAAATTAGGAAAATAATAAACTTGCTTAAAAGCAAAAACTCACATGGAATTGATGGCATTTCCAGCAAAATACTAAAAGCTTGTTCTCAACAGATAAGTAAGATTCTCAGCCACCTGTGTAATAGCTCTCTGGAACAGGGCATTTTCCCTGATAGACTGAAATATGCTATTGTTATACCTTTGTATAAAAAGGGGGATAGATCTGATGTCAACAATTACCGTCCAATCTCCCTTCTAACAGCTTTATCCAAAATTTTTGAGAAAGTAATGTATTCAAGAGTAGCTTCACATATCTGTAACAATGAAGTACTAACAAAATGTCAGTTTGGTTTCCAGAAACGTTTTTCAACAGAATATGCCGTATATGCTTTCACCAATCAAATTTTGAATGATCTGAATAACCGAACACCACCCATTGGGATTTTTTGTGATCTCTCAAAGGCTTTTGATTGTGTAAATCATGAAATTCTGCTAGACAAGCTCAAGTATTGTGGCATGAGTGGGACAGTGCACAAATGGTTTAATTCGTACCTAACTGGAAGAGTGCAGAAAGTTGAAATAAGTAGTTCTCATAATATGCAAAGATCAGCACATTCCTCAAACTGGGGAACTATCAAGATGGGGTTCCACAAGGGTCAGTCTTGGGTCCTTTGTTGTTCTTAATATATATAAATGACTTGCCATTCTATATTCATGAAGAGGCAAAGTTAGTTCTCTTTGCTGATGATACAAGTGTAGTAATCACACCTGATAAACAAGAATTAACTGATGAAATTGTCAATACTGTCTTTCAGAAAATTACTAAGTGAATCCTTGTAAACGGACTCTCACTGAATTTTGATAAGACACAGTACATACAGTTCCGTACAGTGAATGGTATGATGCCATTAATAAATATAGACCTTAATCAGAAGCATATAGCTAAGGTAGAATATTCCAAATTTTTAGGTGTGGCCATTGATGAGAGATTAAATTGGAAGAAACACATTGATGATCTGCTGAAACGTTTGAGATCAGCTACTTATGCAATAAGGGTCATTGCAAATTTTGGTGATAAACATCTTAGTAAATTAGCTTACTACGCCTATTTTCACTCGTTGCTTTCATATGGCATCATATTTTGGGGTAATTCATCACTGAGGAATAAAGTATTTATTGCACAAAAGCATGTAATCAGAATAATAGCTGGAGTCCACCCAAGATCATCCTGCAGACATTTATTTAAGGATCTAGGGATATTCACAGTAGCTTCTCAGTATATAAACTCTCTTATGAAATTTGTTATTAACAACCAAACCCAATTCAAAAGTAATAGCAGTGTGCATAACTACAATACTAGGAGAAAGGATGATCTTCACTATTCAAGATTAAATCTAACTTTGGCACAGAAAGGGGTGAATTATACTGGCACTAAAGTCTTTGGTCACTTACCAAATAGTATCAAAAGTCTGACAGATAATCAACAAGTATTTAAGAAGAAATTAAAAGAATTAATGAATGACAACTCCTTCTACTCGATAGAGGAATTTTTAGACATAAATTAAAAAGAATAATAATAATAAAAAAATAAAAAAAAATAAAAATAAAAAAAAACACAAAAAAATGAAGAAGTTGTTATATTAACTTAAGTATGTTGTTAAATTAACTTAATTATGTTATGTATTGGAAAATTTGACTCGTTCCACATCATTACGAAATATCGTATTCATGATCCCTGGAACTAGTATTAATCTAATCTAATCTAATCCTCCTTTCACTTCTTACCAGTAATCTGTGACCCAGGAAGGGCTCTCAACAAGGGAAGTGTCCAGGCATCTTGGAGTGAACCAAAGTGATGTTTGGACATGGAGGAGATGCAGAGAGACAGGAACTGCCGATGACATGCCTTGCTCAGGCCGCCCAAGGGCTATTAATGCAGTGGATGACAGCTAACTACGGATTATGGCTCGGAGGAACCCTGACAGCAATGCCACCATGTTGAATAATGCTTTCTGTGCAGCCACAGGATGTCGTGTTACGACTCAAACTGTGCGCAATAGGCTGCATGATGCGCAACTTCACTCCCGACGTCCACGGCAAGGTCCATCTTTGCAACCATGACACCATGCAGCGTGGTACAGATGGGCCCAACAACATGCTGAATGGACCGCTCAGGATTGGCATCACATTCTCTTCACCGATGAGTGTCCCCTATGCCTTCAAACAGACAATCGTCAGAGATGTGTTTGGAGGCAACCCGGTCAAGCTGAATGCCTTAGACACACTTTCCTGCGAATGCAGCAAGGTGGAGGTTTCCTGATGTTTTGGGGGGCCATTTTGTGAGGTCGACATATGCCACTGGTTGTCATGGAAGGTACCGTAATGGCTGTACAACGTGAATGCCATCCTCTGACCGATAGTGCAAACATAGCGGCAGCATATTGGCAAGGCATTCACATTGATGGACGACAGTTTAAGCCCCCATCATGCACATCTTGTGAATGACTTCCTTCCGGATAACAACATCGCTCAACTAGGGTGGCCAGCATGTTCTCCAGACATGAACCCCATCAGACATGCCTGGGATAGATTGAAAAGGGTTGTTTACGGAGAACGTGACTCATCAACCTCTCTGAGGAATCTACGCTAAATCGCCATTGAGAAGTGGGATAATCTGGACAAATAGTGCCTTGATGAACTTGTGGATAGTATGCCACAATGAATACAGGCATGCATCAATGCAAGAGGACGTGCTACTGGGTATTAGAGTTAAAGGTGTGTACAGCAATCTGGACCACCACCTCTGAAGGTCTTGCTGTATGGTGGTACAACATGCAATGTGTGGTTTTGATTAGCAATAAAAAGGGGGGAAATAATGTTTATGTTGATCTCTATTCCACTTTTCTGTACAGGTTCTGGGACTCTTGGAACAGAGGTGATGCAAAACTTTTTTGATGTGTGTAGAAGAAAGACGTTTCTGTGCAATTCGGAAAGAGTTGGGAAAGGTGTAAAATTCAGAATTAGGTTGTGGAGATTGGGAACATAGCAATATTGAGGAAGAGTTATTGCATGAGGAATTAATGATATTAAAGCTGGGCAACCTTTTATAAAAATTACAGTCTATTTTTTGTTTAGCACTACTACTACTAGGCTAATTACTGTTTAGCTCTACAGGACCTTTATATTGAAATATTTCACACATCACCCTGTATTGTCTTTCTATGTGTGTGAGTAACTGTATGTTCACTGTTGTGGGTAAATACATACAGCGTACACAGGGCGATGTGTGTAACTGACAGCAATTACACGCTTCCGCTGTTGTAGAAATCTGCTCCAGATGCTGCAGATACCTTGTTGAGCTGAAAGTGGTAACCAAAGTACGGAGAAATATTCTTCGGGGCTCTGTTGCATAGCAATCAGATTGCTTTCAGTTCTGAGAAATGTCCAGGTACTATTGTGGATTTGAATGATCCATGAAGTGACTTCTTTTCCGAAGAAAACATCGAACTATTTCACTAGAACTGAACGCTCCCGTCGGAACTGTTCTCAAGCTGGTGTTTATTAGTAAATCACAATAGAAGTATATCGCTGGGTGTATAATAACACGTACCTTCTAGAAATGAACAATATTTTATTGTTCTATTAACTGATTTCCTTCCATATACACATATATTTTACAATGTGAATAAAAAATTCGCAATGGCGTCGATTTTTACATCACAAAAATGGCTCTCCTCCCCTAGAGTTTTTACTCTTAAGAAGAACAAAAGCTCTACCTCCTAAGAATAATTATGTGAGCGCTGACCGCCACAGAGTAATAAACAGTATCTTTGGCGCTCTCTCTCTCTCTCTCTCTCTCTCTCTCTCGCACTATCACAGCAAGTTACGCTGCATGATACATCATATATGCCCCTCTTGTGGACGAACGTTTTTGGGCAAAAACAAACACGAGCGTTCACACAACACTATATCGGTGATTGTTTATGACGCTGTATTAATGTCCACTAGAGTATTAATGTCCACTATATTTCTTATGATATTTTGGTATTAGTGAATGACTATCTAAATGGAAATTATAGATTTGGGTGCATATACTGCTGACAAAGCCTGTGCTGCTTGAAAATTCCTGATGCAGCTTATATGCATAGCTTACATGCTTGCTTTTATTCATTTGTCGAGGATGGCATGAGATGTGATCAGAAAACTTTTTCATCATCACTCAAAGCTTCTGTCACTCGCCTTGGGATGTCTCAAATGGGTAATCTAGCCATTCAGCCAAGCCCCACAAAGGAAAACCAAGGAAAACCTCAGGGTAGATTTACCATCCTCGTATTTCTCATTTGCAAAGAAAATTAATTGAATTACAATGGAATAAAAATATTTACAATATGGATTTTTATTTTGAATGAATTTAAACACTGTTCACAAAAGAAACACAACACTGTTAATCTTCTGTGTCTTGAGGTGAACCGTAGATGCGTTGGTTTACGTCCATCTACGATTCCCTTCTATCTGTCATCTCCGGGTAACTGATTGAATTCTATTCCCATTTCACCGTCTCCTCATGGGTATTATGGTTTTCCGCATATGGTTAACATGAAAATAAGAGTCAGTGTAAGTTCCGTGGAAAAGGTGTTTGATCTATGCTGAGCTGAAATAGAATCTAATCTAAAGTTCTTTCTAATTCTCTGTCCTGAATTCGAAATATTCGGAAGTTGTAAGGTGTTCTTCATTTCTATCAAAACCCATAGAATGCACTATACACTGGTGCTGCCGTGTCAACTTATGCTCGTCATCTTTCAGATGGACTTTAATACTTGTTGATGTGCTTATCACTGAAAGGCATTCGCTCAGTTGGTAACTTCTCGAGCAACAATTGAGATAACATAATTTACATACACAGGTATGTTACAACAATAGTACAATTATAAAGACAATGTCCATCACAAAAGATTGAAACAAAGTAATGGGCGGCACTTTCTTTTTTTTTTTTTAAACTGAGAACAGGTTATCCCTTCCGAACAGCATGACTTCAGCTCAGCGAGTAAAAAAGCAAATACAAACATACACTGACATTGATAAATTGACATTAGAAAAAATATTTTGCCATAGACCAGATTCATTTGAGTCACTAACCCATGGTCATAATGCATTGTGAAACCTGATTGAAGTTCCTATTAACTAAATAAAAAAAATTTAAAAGAAATCATTCATACTATAGTTAAATTCTCTGCATACTGAAAAGAAAACTTATCTTTACAGTGGAAAACAAATACATAATGTCTGCATATCTCTTGCACATTATGCCTGAAAAGAAAAATTAACTACTAAATTGCAAAAAGAAAGAAACTGTCCTAAGTATGATTCTTAGGTTTAATGAAAATTGTCTAATCAATATTATTTGATAGGAATAGTATCTTCAATCTTCAGTCATCATGAAATTGCTTTAACAAGTGATGAGGATACATTCCTTTCACCTTTCCATTCTTCACATCCTTCAAAACATAAGTTCCTGGATGGGGTATTTTGGTAATCACAAATGGTCCTTGATACAATAATTGCCATTTTGTGTTCTTCCTCTGTATAAGTGAAGCCTTAGGATGAGTTTTTACTAAAACTTGGTCTTTCACTTTACATGTTTTTATTTTTCCAAGTCGATTGACAAAATATATTTTCCTTTTTCTTGCCTTGTCCATTATATTGAGTAAGGATTGTCGTACTTTATTTTGTAGGTCTATTTTGTTAATAGCTACATTAGGAATTGGTTGAATCCAGTCATTCTGTTTCTGTTTTCCAAACATCAGTTCGTATGGGGTGTATTCTGTCGTAGTATGTGGCATATTGTTTAAAATTTCCTGAAAATCGAGAAGATAATCGATCCATTTGGGATGCTGGTTGTGGCAATATGTTCTCATGAACCGGTTTAATGCACGAAAAATTCGATCCACAGGATTTGCCGAAGCGTGGTACACTGATGTTAGAATTTGTTTCTATACCACAACTGGTTAATGTTTGCATCCAACGAAATCCAGTGAACATTGACCCATTGTCAGAAAGAATAGCCTCTGGTTTGTCTACCTTGACTATATAATCCTTGACCAGCTTCTTGGCTATGGATGCAGCAGTAGCTGATGTTAATGGATAAAGTTTGACATACTGAGTGAATAAATCAAGAAAAGCTACAATATATTTGCATCCTCCCCTTGATGATGATAGAGGACCACAGACGTCGACCGAAATGATTCACAGCGGTTTAGTGGGTATAATAGGATGTAGGAAATCTTTCACACAAAAATTTCCTGGTTTGGCTAGCTGACAAATTTTACATTTCCTTAACTGTCTGTGTACTTTCCTGCGAACATTTGGGAAGTAGTAATATGCTTGAACCTTCCGAGCACACTTTAATACTCCAAAATGTCCCCAACTGATGTGCGTGTGCAAAACTAAGTCATTTTCATTCTTCTCAGGAATACAAACCTTCCAATTATCTGAATCAAGATGCCCTTTGAAAAATAGGACGTCGTCCACAACTTTGTACAGTCTCTTCAGATCATCGTTTCTAGGCTTTGCTAAAGTTTCCTTTATTGAATGCCAACGAGGATCTTCATTCTGTAGTTTTTCCATGCTCTTACACATGTCAAGAAAATGTTTCCTATATATTCTATCAGTCATTATAAGAACATTAAATTCGGACGGATTGTCCGTGATGTTGATAGTAGACAAATCTCCATTTGGCATTCTAGACAGTGCATCGGCGATGAAATTACCCTGTCTGCTTATGTATTTAATTTCAAATTGAAACTCTTGGAGTTTGCAAAAAACTTAACGCTTTGTGGTCACAGTATACTGTTGTCTTCGCTCCGTATAAGTAATAGTAAAATTTCTTAAATGACCATACTATGGCCAATGCTTCCCTTTCGGTAGTCGTATATGTTCTTTCACAAGCATTTAAGAGTGGGCTAGCAAAAGCTATTGGACAGAAAGTTGATTTTCTATCTATCATCTTTACTTGGAAGAGGCATGAACCTATTCCAATTTCCTAAGCATCTGCCATTAAACCGAATTCTTGGCTCATATCTGGATGATATAATATTTGTGAATTGACTAAGGCATGTTTTATTGCTTCAAATGCATTCTGACATTGTTGCGTCCACACCCATGGAGTATTTTTGCGCAACAAGCTGTACAACGGTTCTGCATTAATAGAGTGGTCGTGAATGAAACCCCTGAAAAAAGAGACAACTCCGAGGAAGCCCTTTAATTGCCTTTTTGTTGTTGGAACTGCAAAGTTTTTGATTGCCTTTAGTTTCTCAGAGTCCGGTAAGATGCCTTTTCCATTTATAAGATGACCCAAAAATTTGATTTTATCTCGAGCAAAATGGGACTTATGCAGATTTGCGGTGCCTGCTTCCTTGAAACGTTCTAACACTCTTCTCAATAAATCAACGTGCTCCTTCCATGTGGTCGTAACTATGAGCATGTCGTCCACAAACTAAGTTAAATTACTTCGAAGTGCAGGTCCCAATGCGTAATCTAGAGCATTTATAAAAACTCCTGAGCTCACGTTTAGCCCGAAAGGTAAAATCTTAAATTGATAGCTTCTACCTGCATGTACAAACGTGGTGTACTTTTTTGATAGTTCGTCTAGAGCCACCTGCCAAAATGGACTTCTCAGATCAATATTTGTTAAGTATTTTATCCCCTCGAACTTTTGAATTAGCTCATCGATATTTTCCGGATGAGTTCGCACGGGCACGATAATCTTATTTATCTGCCGTGCGTCTAGCACGAGACGAACTTTTCCTCCCTTTTTCGAGACAGCATGAAGCGGACTACAGTATGGACTCGTCGAAGGTTCGATCAGATACCATTCAAGCATCTGGTGGATTTCCGCATCAACTGCCACGGTACTGGATAAAAAATACGGCAGAAAACTTGGTGTGGTGTCACATCTAAATGGCATGTGTATCCCTTGATTACACCAGGTCTTTCTTGAAAGATTTCATGATATTCCTGTAGAAGATCATATAATTGCTTTCTTTGGTGTTGTTGCAAATATTCAGGTTCTTGCACCTTTTCGTATACCATATCTTCAGGGTTTAAGACTGGTTGCAAGTAATTAATTTGGTAATACCGTGCAGGTTTGCTATGTATCCACTTTATTTGCAGCTTTCGTCCCTGACAATACTTTCCATGGGTACTATATTCCCTGAGAAGATTCACTTGATGTTTCTGATCCATTATTGTAAAACTGGCACGGCCTAGAGAAAAATCGATATGCCAAATTCTCTCTCTAAATTCATCTATACCCAGGATACAGTCCTCAGCCAGTTTTTCTATTACAAGGAACGTGCAATTTATAGCTACATTTCCTATATCTAACTAGAGATGAGTCTGCACTTTAACCTGAGAAGACTTATGACCAGTAGGACCTACAATTCTGCAACATCGAACAGGAAAAATCGGTGGATTTGCTTTCTGAAGTATTCTTTGAAATAACTTCTCAGAAACGACATTTACTGCTGCTCCCGTATCTAAAGTAACTTGCACAGTAATGCCTCCAATTGCCGCCTGAATTTTCGCAACAGGTTCAGTGATATGTTCATATTGACTAGACATCATATCCTGCTGAAGTTCTTCTATTAATAATCTGCCATCATTGTACCGAAAAAAATTGACGCTTGAATTTTCACACCTCAAAACTCCCTCGACTGCACCGTCGGGGCTTCTGACAGTCGAGTTTAGTTTGACGATTGTCCATTATTAGTAGATGTCTGCTCCGTTACGTCAGTTATTATTGGTGGTTAATTTCTCCATTCATTTGCATTAGTATTTGGTACCCAACCTGAAGTTTGTGGTTGGTTGTGATATTCTTGGGTTGGTTGCTGATATCGGCGTTTTTGCTGATAATTCCCTTGTTGATAGTATCCTTTCCTCTTCTTATTATTCTTCCTCCATTTCCGTTTATATGTTTGTTCACATTGTTGGTCATGATTACACTGGTCGGGATTTTCGTTACCAAATTTCACGTTTTTATGGAAATAATTCACCTGTGGGTTTGGTGAATTGTGTGCAAAAGGTTTGTTCCCATACTGGTTGTTGTTACTATTGTATTTGTTAGGTTGGTAACTTGTTTGGTTATAGCGCACACGTGATTCTTCGAACAGAATGTCTATTGAATCCAATGTGGCTAGAAAATCTTCCACATGTTGTTCAGGTACATGTAGAAGTTTTTCCTTAACTTCAAGTGGAAGTTTGCCCTTTAATATTCGAATGATATCCTGCGTCGGGATTGGTTCATTCCAGTATTTGCTTTTATTTATATACTTATCGAAATACTTTCTTAAAGATCCGTTTTTGAAAGAAAAAGGTTGTGGGTCAAAACCTTCCTTACGTAGTCTTTCTTGTACTCCCTTATTCCAGTATTTGTGCAAGAAAGCGCGTTCAAATAGGTCATAATCTTGACACCAATCGGATGCTTCTGACGCCCACATCGATCCATCTCCGTGTATGAATCCTGCAACGTACATAATTTTTTGTTGCTCAGTCCACATTCGTGGCAATATCCCTTTAATTGCTTGATTAATACCACGGGATTGATCAACTTCCTTTCGGGAATAAATATCTGGAATTGACGATATTTAAGCATTTTTCTTCATTCATAGTCACAGGTGTATTCTGGTGGCTACTTCGTGGTGAATGATAATCTCGATAATTTGTTTCTGTTTGATAACGCGAATATGCACCAATACATTGATATTGTTGCATGGATGCGGTTTCACTGGTTTCGTCAGGAATAATGTCTGCTCTTGATAAACTGCAAGTAGAATGAGCCCCTCTAGTATTAACTAGACCCTGCTGGCATGCTTTTAATGTATTTTCTATCTTTGCCTTCCAAGCAGGAAATACGTCTCCTATATTCTCCTTAATCTCTTTAACTTCTGCTTTAAGTTGTTCTTGTGCAGTTTCGTTGTTAACTTGCACGTTAGAAACCGTTTCTTTCAAGGTTTTGTCAACATAATTTCGCACTGTCTCGGTTTGTTCTTTCGCCCAATCTTCAATGTCCTTAGAGAATGCGATCTTACGTTCATTGAAAAGTTTCTCTATGTGTTTCTCGCCTTCGAGACTGAGAGTGTCTATCCTCCGAGTAAGCTCGATGACAGCTTGCTCGTTACGGTGCTTAATTGTATTCACGTCCTGCGCAATAGTGTTCTGTACATGAATAACTTCTTGCACTTCATCATTTAGTGTATCTTGACGACATAAGATGTCTTTGTATTTGTTTGTTAATTCCGGATACTGTTGTTCTTGTGTAACTATGAGTTGTGCCTGGCTGGCAATCAAGTGACTCTGCTTTGTTTCCAAACTCTGGAATTTTTCAGTAATCTTATCATTTATTTCTTTTAGTTTATTAGATCGCTCCTGAGCCAAATTAAATTGCGCACTCTCCAATACTTGGAATCTACGATTCATGTCATTTGCAAATGTGGATTGTGTGGTTTCCAATGCCTGGAATCTACGATTAATATCGTTTGCAAACGTGGATTGTGTGGTTTCCAATGCTTTAATCCCTTGTGTTATGACAGTCAAACTTGACATCAGCTGGGATAACAAATCGGTATTATCAGCAATTGACGATTGCACTAGGCTTAATGACGATTGTACCAACACAATTTTCGGTACAGTAATTTCGTTTTCGCACGCGTCTGTGTCAGAGATGAAATTCATGTTGTTTGTTGCATGGAGGTAAGAATACCTCCATGGTTTGTTGGTTGCTGCATATTTCTCTGGACTTCTTTCGACATATGAATGTCGGAACTAGCAACCGTTTGTGTCGACGGCGTGAGCGCATTAATTATTGCTGGTTGCTCAGCCGTAATCGACATATCGCTAACTACGGCAGTATTAAATTCTGTGGCACTAGTTGACGATGCATTCACACTATTCAATTCATTTTGCGGCATTGTGATGCGTGCTTGCTTATTGGCTTTGAACATAGATCTAGTTATCACCATGTAAATAAGCAATTGACAGTTTCTCCGCTAAATAAGTCCTACAAAGTGACTATTAAATTTAACACACGCAAAAAACGTTAATGTCCTAATGCTGTTAATGTACACTTTACAATGTGACACAAACACAGTACATAGATAACACATAAAATATTGTCTTACTATATCTACTGAAATATTGGAATTCTAGTAAAAGTAATGTAGCAACAGTATTTATACTTAGAAAATTAATACGTGAAAGGTCACTACAATGCATAAATGCTCAAGAAAGCTAGTAATTCAAATGTTCTGGCCTTTTTGAAGTTTCTGCTCGGCTGCTGCGACAGCGCACTTGTTCTCTTCACGAGATACTCCCACACGTTCCGTTAGCATGAAACATACAAAGGACCATAATGTAGTTACTCTATAAAACTAGACATATATACACACAATAAAACATTAATTACTAAATTATTAACATAGTTATATTGCAGGTTCACTATGAGTGTTGTATCAGGATCATGTCCTGTCACGGTCGCCATATATAATGACTCCTTTGAAAAAAAAAAAAAAATTTTTTTGTTTACCACTACTACTACTAGGCTAATTACTGTTTAGCTCTACAGGACCTTTATACTGAAATATTTTTTATACTGAAATATTTCCCATACCACCCTGTATTGTCTTTCTATGTGTGTGAGTAACTGTATGTTCACTGTTGTGGGTAAATACATACAGCGTACACAGGGCGATGTGTGAAACTGATAGCAATTACACGCTTCCGCTGTTGTAGAAATCTGCTCCAGATGCTGCAGATACCTTGTTGAGCTGAAAGTGGTAACCAAAGTATGGAGAAATGTTCTTCGGGGCTCTGTTGCATAGAAATCAGATTGCCTTCAGTTCTGAGAAATGTCCAGGTACTATTGTGGATTTGAATGATCCATGAAGTGACTTCTTTTCCGAAGAAAACATCGAACTATTTCACTAGAACTGAACGCTCCCGTCGGAACTGTTCTCAAGCTGGTGTTTATTAGTAAATCACAATAGAAGTATATCGCTGGGTGTATAATACCACGTACCTTCTTGAAATGAACAATATTTTATTGTTCTATTAACTGATTTCCTTCCATATACACATATATTTTACAATGTGAATCAAAAACTCGCAATGGCGTCGATTTTTACATCACAAGAATGGCTCTCCTCCCCTAGAGTTTTTACTCTTAAGAAGAACAAAAGCTCTATCTCCTAAGAATAATTATGTGAGCTCTGACCGCCACAGAGTAATAAACAATATCTTTGTCTCTCTCTCTCTCTCTCTCTCTCTCTCTCTCTCGCACTGCCACAGCAAGCAGCCGACGTTCATCGGCCGAAGAACCCGAGACAGAAGCGAATAGGCAGTTTGTCAACAAGTGGCCACGAAAGCCTTAACAATTTTGTATTACGCCTCTACGGGGAGGAGATTTGCAGATTGTACCGACGCCTTGACCAACGACGGAAGAAGAAAGCGCGACTGATGTCCTCCCTCGCCTTTCTGTCACGGTGCCGAGATGAATGTGCTACACCGAAGTTCTTGAGATGTAAGCGCCTATGCACCACCGCCCAAGCACATCGTATCTACGACAGAATGGAACGAGCTTTTCTTCGTGAGCGAATACATACAACACGGAGAGACTTGGCAAGAACGGATCAGGAACTTCTGAACATTTTCTATCAACTAAGTAGCAGAATGCATCGAGACGACTGGGATAAGATCGACAGCATCACTCACAGGAGCATGCAGAACGAACTTGAGCGCTGCACCGAGCGACAGAAGAAAAAGTTTGAAAGATGCCGGAAGCAGACCGACAAGGTGATTCCCGACATGTCACACACAGTGGTCAACCTCACTGAACGACAATTGACCGAAGAGGAAGTGTCTGTTCTTCAAAAAGGAGGGAATTTCGCTATCACCCCGAGAACTATACCTATGGAGGACATCATTGCCAACACCGAAGCAGCCATTCGGACCCTTCCTTGTGAAAGGGCAGAGGAAATACGCACTGAAACAGCCAGGATACTGCGCCGAGCAAAACCACCAGCTTGCAACCTGAAGAAAGAAGAGGTACAAGCCATTAAGAATCTCAACGCCGACAAGAGTATATTGGTACTGCCTGCCGATAAGGGGAATGCGACCGTCGTAATGAAGACCGAAGATTATGAGCAAAAGATCCGAGACCTATTAGATCCGATGATGTACCGAAAACTAAGAGCAGATCCGACGCAGCGTATCACTCGGAATACGAATCGATTAATCAAGGCGTCTTCTCTGCCGGCGGACATACAGAGAAACCTGCGCAACACAGAAGCCCTACCACCTCTGCTGTATGGATTACCAAAGATCCATAAGAACAACGTTCCACTGAGACCGATCGTTAGTGCTCCTGGCTCACCGACATATAAACTGGCAAAACACTTGGCCTCTCTGCTCCAGCCACACGTGGGGAAGACCGACACATACATTAAGGACTCAGGACACTTCATTGAGAAGCTGAAGAAACTGAAACTTGCACCAAACGACATCCTGGTCAGCTTTGATGTTTTGTTATTTACGAAAGTGCCACTCAGTGACGCTCTGGAGCACATCGGTTCCATTTTCCCGCAAGACATCAGAAAGCTCTTCCATGCATGTCTCACCACGAGCTATTTCACGTGGAATGGCGATTTCTACGAACAGCTGGAAGGCGTCACCATGTGTAGTCCTCTCAGTCCAGTGGTGGCCAACTTCTTCATGGAACAATTCGAAGCACAGGCACTGGACTCGGCGACTTGCAAATCTAAGGTGTGGTACAGGTACGTCGATGATACTTTCGTGGTGTGGAGCCATGGTGAAGAACAGCTCGGTGACTTCCTAAGACACTTGAACAGCCTCCATGCCAACATAACATTTACCATGGAAGTAGAAAAGGACAAGAAACTGCCATTTCTAGATGTGCTGGTCACAAGGGATGGCGAAAACCTGGGACACAGCGTGTATCGAAAACCGACACACACGGACCGATACCTGCACAAACTGTCATACCACCACCCGAGCCAGAAAAGAGGCATGATCAGTACGCTCGTAATGAGAGCAGGACGAATATGTGAGCCGCAACACCTCACACGAGAAATGCAACACCTGGAAACTGTCCTGAGGAGCAATGGGTACTCCACAAATTATATTAGAAGTGTAACACAGCCAAACACTCGGCGAAGTAAGGAACCAGAAAAAGAAATGTCAGGTACGGCCTTTCTGCCATACATTCCCAGAGTGACGGACAGAATCGGCCGTATATTGTGCAAACATGGCGTAAAGACGATTTTCAAACCGATAAGGAAGATCAAAGAGTGTCTTAGATCGGCGAAGGAAAAAAGAGACCCACTTGCAATGTCGGGAATATACCGTATACCATGCACATGCGGAAAAGTTTATGTCGGAATGACTGTACGATCCATTAACACCAGGCTCAAAGAACATAAGCGACATTGCAGGTTGGGGCAGGTGGAGAAATCAGCAGTGGCAGAGCACGCACTGAATGAGACCGACCACGTAATAAAATTCGCTGATACGGAAGTTCTGGCTGTAGAGAAGCACTATCACACGCGCATGTTCAGAGAAGCTGTAGAAACACAAAAACACGCGAACAGTTTGAACAAGAAAGAGGAAAGCCTTAAGGTAAACGAATCCTGGCTTCCCGTACTACAGGGAACGACCGTCGCAGGTAGCAACAGGAGAACCGCACCGGAAATGACTGCGGAGAAGCCCTCGGACGTTGGCGCGCCAGGTACATATAGTCTGCGGTTGCGAGCTCGGCTCCAGTTCACCACCGGCAATGGAGGGTGAAGCTTTGACAATGCCAGCCACTCGTGCTGGCGAAACGTAAGAAAAATCATTAGATGAACGTCGGCTGAAGAACCCGAGACAGAAGCCAATAGGCAGTTTGTCAACAAGTGGCCACGAAAGCATTAACAATTTTGTATGGGATATAATGAAGACAGAGAGAGATGGGACCAAAAAGGAAGAGACTTTGGTAAGGAGTGCATTTAGTGTTGCAAACCTCTTAAACAAGTACTTCATTTCTGTTACTGGCAGCTTGGTGTTACCAGGTTCAGTGGACAGTGCAATGGAGAATTTGAGACCGGTCTTAACTTCAGTAAAATGGAAATGACACTCATGTCGCCCAAAGAAGTAGCATCCATCATAAAATCCTTAAAATCTAAGTATTCCAGTGGATATGATAACATATCAACAAAGTTAATCAAAGAGTGTTCATGTCAGTTGAGGTCTATCTTAAGTTACTTGTGTAATCAGTCTCTTATCAGTGGAACATTTCCAGACTGGCTAATATATGCTGAAGTTAAGCTTCTTTACAAGAAGGGAGATAAAGAGATAACATCAAACTATCAGCCAATTTCTCTTTTGCCAGCTTTCTGAAAAATATTTGAAAAGATTGTGTTCAAGCGTCTCCTTAAGCATCTGACTGCAAATGATATATTGTCCAAGTCACAGTTTGGATTTCTTAAGGGTTCTGTTATAGAGAAAGCTATTTACACTTACAGTGAGAAATCACCTCTCTTCTGTTACATTGCCAGATACTAAGTCTGTTTTGTTTGTAGATGATATAAACATTACAATAAGTAGCAGGTTCAAAAAAAAATGGCTCTGAGCACTATGGGACTTAACAGCTATGGTCATCAGTCCCCTAGAACTTAGAACTACTTAAACCTAACTAACCTAAGGACATCACACAACACTCAGTCATCACGAGGCAGAGAAAATTCCTGACCCCGCCGGGAATCGAACCCGGGAACCCGGGTGTGGGAAGCGCGAACGCTACCGCACGACCACGAGCTGCGGACAATAGTAGCAGGTCAAGTACAGATTTAGAAATAGTTGCTAATCAAATTTTCACTGACATTAATAAATGGTTTAAAGCTAACTCACTGTCATTAAACTTTGAGAAGACCCACTATATGCAATTCAGAACCTGTAATAGATTTCCTTCCAGCATGTGTATAACATATGAAGACACACAGGTAAAAGAGGTAGACATGGTTAAATTTCTGGGATTACAACTCGATAATAAATTCAGTTGGGAAGGGCATACCACAAAATTGCTTAAATGCCTAAACAAGTCTTATTTGTAGTGAGAATGATGTCAGATGTAGGAGATATAAATATAAAAAAAAACTTGCATACTTTCATTCTATTATGTCCTGTGGGATCATGTTCTGGGGTAGCTCATCAAACCATGCAAAAGTTTTTAGGGTGCAAAAGTGTGTGATAAGAATTATTTGTGGTGTAAATCAAGAACATCACGTAGAAACCTGCTCAAAGAACTTTGTATTCTAACCACAGCTTCTCAGTATATTTATTCCTTAGTGAAATTTGTTGCAAGTAATACTGGTATATCTCTATTTCCAACCAATAGCTCAATACATGGTATCAATACTAGGAATAAGAACCATCTACATAAAGACCTAAAATCACTTACCTTGGTCCAAAAAGGGGTCCAGTATTCAGGAACACACATTTTCAATATACAGGGAGGTCCATTGATAGTGACCGGGCCAAATATCTCATGAAATAAGCATCAAATGAAAAAACTACAAAGAACGAAACTTGTCTAGGTTGAATGGGGAAACCAGATGGCGGTATGGTTGGCCTGCTAGATAGCGCTGCCATAGGTCAAATGGATATCAACTGCGTTTTTTTAAATAGGAACCCCCATTTTTTTATTACATATTCGTGTAGTACGTAAAGAAATATGAATATTTTAGTTGGACCACTTTTTTTACTTTGTGATATATGGCGCTGTAATTGTCACGAACTTGTAAGTATGTGGTATCACGTAACATTCCACCAGTGCGGATGGTATTTGCTTCGTGATACATTACCCGTGTTAAAATGGACCGTTTACCAATTGCAGAAAAGGTCGATATCATGTTGATGTATGGCTTTTGTGATCAAACTGTCCAACAGGCCAGTGCTATGTATGCTGCTCGGTATCCCAGACGACATCATCTAAGTGTCCGAACCGTTCACTGGATAGATACGTTATTTAAGGAAACAGGAAGTGTTCAGCCACATGTGAAATGTCAACTACGACCTGCAACAAATGATGATGCCCAAGTAGGTGTTTTAGCTGCTGTCGCGGCTAATCCGCACATCAGTAGCAGATAAATTGCGCGAGAATCGGGAATCTCAAAAACATCTTTGTTGAGAATGCTAAATCAACATCGATTGCACCTTTACCATATTTCTGTGCACCAGGAATTGCATGGCGACGACTTTGAACGTCGTGTACAGTTCTGCCACTGGGCACAAGAGAAATTTCGGGGCAATGACAGGTTTTTTGCACGCATTCTATTTAGCGACGAAGCGTCATTCACCAACAGCGGTAACATAAACCGGCATAATATGCACTATTGGGCAACGGAAAATCCACGATGGCTGCGACAAGTGGAACATCAGCGACCTTGGCGGGTTAATGTATGGTGTGGCATTATGGGAGGAAGGATAAATGGCCCCCATTTTATCGATGGCAATCTAAATGGTGCAATGTATTCTGATT